>NW_015649565.1:107959-120778 GCF_001515625.1 Sinocyclocheilus rhinocerous | reverse complement strand
AAATAAATTATATATATATATATATATATATAATTAAGCCTATATTAGGACCATTAATCATAATGAATAAATAAATAAATGTATTTTTCTTACAGGATCATTAATCGTTAAAAATGCATACATACATACATATACATAAATAAATACATTTATACATTTCTTATAGAAAACGAGGCATATTTTAGGACAATTAATTAACATATTTTAGGGGAAGAACCCAAACCTCATATAACAAGGTCTGAGCAGAAAGACTAAGCTATTAACGTATTAACAAGAGATGGTGCACTTGCAAGCATTCATCTGGCTTTGCATACATGCATATAAATGTATATTTCTGAAGCAGTGACGCTGGTCTCAGCAAACACAGCAAATTCCTGACTTTTTCATTAAAGACGGACAAACCTAGCTTAAACAGCTCCTGAAATCTTGAGGAGCGGGACGCTTGGTCCGTGTCCAGGGTCAGCAGAGGAGGCCGTCTTTCCAGATCTTTCCTCTGGTTAGTGTCAAGCTAATGATCTCTCCAAGCCCGTCTGCAGCCCAGCACAAAACTCTGGCAAGATTTAGTGGGGTACGAAATGCACTCCCGACGCTGGCTAGCAAATATGACTTGCATTTGCACATTTTTCCAATTTATCTCATTGAATTAAGGGCGCAGACTTTTGGACACTGCAGCGAAACCTTGAGTAAAGCCATCCGTCTTCAAGGCATCAGCTGAAAACATGAGAAATGCGAACAGAAACTGAGTTTTGATGCAGGAGGTCACAGCGGTCTGTTTCCAAAGGATCAGAGGTCCTGAAGAGATCCTGAGCTGGACTTCAACTGTGAATTCAATACAAAAAGAACTGGGTCTGATTTCATGTTTTTGCATTTGCATCTCATCCAATTTTTTGTTTGCCTCAGGTACATTTTGACCAATTAAATGCACTTTAAAAGGCCTTTGAATATACCAAATAATAATCAAAAAAAGCAGAATATTTATTTATAATTTCTCTGTTTTGAAAAATATTCTGAAACAGGGTTATTATCATTAACTATTCAGATTTTTTAAGGCATTTTTGGTAATTGGAACAGAGTTATTACAGTAAACTAAAACAAAAAAATGCGTTACTTGAAGTAAAATAAATACGATAACATTTTAACTTTTTATTTTATCTAGTTGCCAAGGCAACATTTCTCATTTTAATTTAGTTCAACTTGATGTCAGTAAACTAAAACAAAAAAATGCGTTACTTGAAGTAAAATAAATACGATAACATTTTAACTTTTTATTTTATCTAGTTGCCAAGGCAACATTTCTAATTTTAATTTAGTTCAACTTGATCTAAAGTACCTAAAACATTAAAAATCAGTCAACCAGCTAAACCTGAGCTAAACTAAGTGAGCTTAACAAGCAGAAACCAGCATGAATCTTTCACTGATTCAAAGCCTTTGTCTCGCTCAGCATTCATTTCTGAGGTCAGTCAACCTGGATGACATTTTTCCCATTTTTCTTCCCTCAGGGAAAGGAAATGTTTTGTAGCAATAGTCAAACAAAAACCTCCAGCCGTATTTCACAATAATGTGCTCTGACAACTCTATCCAGCCCGGTGACATTTGGGGGGAGGGGGGGTGATGATAAAAAAGTGGAACTAATACACAACACCTGTTTCTGTCAAACCCAGCCGCAGCGACAGCTGTGAGACTGACGGACGGAGACAGCGAGAGGACAACCTGACAGGTCAAACAGCCCAGAGCCCAACACGAGCGCTTCGTCTGTAATATTTCACATATGACTTCTGTACGCTATCGATTTCTCCCATCAGAGGAAGAACTGGTTCCAATTACCTTAACCGTAAAGTCTGTGACACTGACGACGTGATATATATCCATACGAGGATATGATGAGTCAAAGGAAATCAGACCTGTAAAAACACTATCAATTGAACTGATCGTCTACCTGTATAGATCAGGACTTATTATATTATTTACAATACCATTCAAAGTTTGGGGGCTTTTTTTTTTTTTTTAAAGAAATGAATATTTTTCATCAGCAAAGATAATTTAAGGGGGTCTGAATACTTTCCGTACCCACTGTATATATTATGAATGTTAACAGAAAACATATTACAACACATTAAAATCATTGTGATGTGCTTAAATTGACATTGTCAGCCCCAATATAAATGTTATGTCTGAGGTATAATTCAACAATTCCACTAAATCTGAGTGAATTTCTGCAGGGTCGTTAATTAGGATATCATATATAACCTTGAAAATGAACCCTCGCTCGCGGTCTCCAAAAGAAAACTGTGGCTAATGACTAATTTCCTCTCGTTCTCTTGCTATTTAATTGCCAGTGTTTGGGTTGCATTTGTAACTCAATCTGGTGCTACGAGCCGCTACTACAAGCACAGGTCAAAGCGACATCAGCCGGGGTCAAACCTGCTTCCAGTGACCCGAGTCTGGCCCGATTTCACCCATCAACTCAGAGATTACTAGGATCACACAGTCAGAAGAGAGTTACAGCATCAAACTGACATATTTTGTGGTTGATTCAATCAGTTCTGTCATTCATTGTCCAAATGTATATATATTATATAAAGTGATCCACATTTGGGTTTATAATACATGTGTATAATTTACTCATATAGCCACATTGAGATCCCCATATCTCTGAAATTGAACCATACAGGCCCTTAAGAATGAAGATACCAAAAGAACATTTTGTGAAGACACAACATCTAAAAGGATATTAAGACATCTTTAAAACTTCTTGAGTTACAGGCACGCAAACTTTGGAAAAGTGATATTTTTGACACTCAAGACTTAAACAGGTATGTTCTACACAACTGTTGGGAAACAAGATACATTTCAAGTTGAAAATTGATTTTTCTTCAGACATTCCTTATTAAAACAAATAGTATCAGGTGTATGCACAGTTACCAACATTTGGATTTTGACCACTGAAAATGTGTCTAATTTACTCTTGGAGCCACACTGAGATCCCCAGATCTCTGGAACTGAACCATACAGGGTCTTAAGAATTGGTATACCAAAAGAAATGTTTGTTAAGAACCAGAATCTAAAAGAAAATTAAGATGTCTTTAATGCATCTTGAGTTACAGGCATGCAAACCTCAGGAAAGAAACACAAAAAGTGCTTTTTCACCATTGGCTTATAATGCGACAAAGATTGCTAAAGTCAACAGATTTTACTAAAAGACCGATCTCTGAGTAAAAGTAAAATAATGATGCTGCCATCTTTCTGAAGTCATTTTTCTGCCCTGTAATTTGGCTCCAAATCTCAGGTGATGGTAATTTTGACCCTCCTCTAGAAAATAGTGGATTATTCAGTAAATATCCATTCATGGCATTTAACATTTTGGCTTTCATCACTATTTATATTTGTCTTTCTTCAGAAAAAAATATGAACAAAATCATCAACGAACGTCCTTGGCTCAGCTAATCGCTCTATGCAACCATAACACATTTCATTACACCAAATACACAAAATAATGTTCTTTTTAGCAACATCATATGACCCCTTAAAAGTGTATGAGGGAAAAAGTGAAAGAGAGACACTTGCAAAGTGTTCAATTAAACTGTTTGTATGTACGTTCTTAACTATAGCATTTTCAGAAAATGCCCAACAAACCCTCCAGCTGAAGAGAAGTATGTATGTTTGATCTTATTTCTGTCCCCGATTGCTTTTTCAGCCTCTTATCATGAAAGCCCGGAGTTAACAGGACAACATCTGTTTCCTTACTGATTTTTATTCCTTTTGGAGCACATACTGTGCAAGCGGAAAGAGAAATCCAGCCAGTCATCGCCAGAATCAGTGCTCCGGCCAACGAAAAAGGACACGAGTGGCAAATCACCAGGTCTGAATCTGGATATTAGATTTCAAGGTCTTTGTGTTGGTTGCCAGTGTTTACTGTCATCCAGGGTAAAGAGCAAATAAAAGCAAAAACACATTTGAGGCTCATATAATCGGCCCGTCTGGCAATATTTCACATTCAGACTCAATGGTGACCAACTTTACGCTCCACTTCAGACTCGTAATGGACATGTTAGTAAACCGGCACCCTCTTGTGGATCAGCTCATGTGTGAAACTCACCCAAAACATGTCCAGGTCACAATTCACAAAAAAAAAAAAAAAATAATAATAATATTTAATACTTTTTCAAAGATGCCTTTTGTAGAACCATTAGGCGTTATTTACAGCAATACTGTCATGTTAATTAAAAATGCTTTCCACCTAAATGCTTACATATGTTTTATGCCATTTTTAATTTGATTTAATATTTTACAGCCAGCAGTACTATATACAAGTATTTATATAGATAGATGTGTGTGTGTGTGTGTGTATTTATAAATATTATATATTTTTAATTAAATTAATTAATTATGTTAATATTGTTTGTGCTGCAATTTATGCTATTATAAAGATATATACATTTTCTAATTTATAAATATAAGTTCTAGAACATAATTCATTACACACACATGCACACTCTGTTTGTCATTAAACAAAACATAATTTATAATATTTTTGGGGTTATGACTTGAACATGTTCTTTACAGGTTTGCTCAAAAACCCCTGAGAAGTAAGACTCAAACAGCGACTTTCAATGCTCATCTTGCAATGTTCAAGAGAAAAAAATAAAAAAAAACAAAATCGATGCTCTGTACCATTACAGTCCATGTTTTATTCTTAAATGGGCTTGAACTGTGACCAAAAAGTGTTTTCTATATAGAATTGGCTACAGTATTTTGCGAAAATGATTTTTTTTTCTCTCCATCTCTGTCACTCTTGCTTTCAGTTTTGGCTGCTCTTAGGCTTGAGGGAAAAAAATCAGTTTGTCAACTTCAATTAAATTCCCATTTCATTGCATTTTTCATTGCGAGTGCCTGGCAGTCTATGGCCAACTCTATAAGGGCATGTACAGGGAGATAAACATTTCCATGTTTTCAGTGGAAAAGCCCTGGGAAACATGGCTGAACTTTCAGCGTCGACCCTCTCGGACACATATTCTCATTTTTCTATGTCCTAGAATGGCTGATGAAGTATTACAGCAAACAAGCCAGGTGCACGGATGCAGCCAGCAGAGATGAGCTGAACTGAAGTCATTCCCAGACACAATATATCAGCCGGAGTGGACTCTTCAACATCAAGGGAAGAGACGAGGGTATTTCAGTGAAACATTTACAATCTGGGTCAGCAGCTAGTCAAACAGCAACATATCAGAGGACAGATGAGGAGAAGAGCTGCAGCACTGAAACACAACACAAAACGACTGAATGCATTCACACACAGTATTGATGAAAACATTCCTGCAGGTCATGACCAATACATTTCCACGATTTTTAGTCGTTCAAGATTAGAGCTGAAGGATTTTTACAAATAATTTTAAAGAGTTTGGATTTACATTTATGCATTTGGCAGACGCTTTTATTAAAAGTGACATAAAAAAGGACTTTCCAAGGCCTGGAAATTACAGTGTTTATTTATTTATTTATTTTTTGCTTTATAATAATATAAATTTGGTAGGAAATGCGCTTAATTGTCATGAAAATAATGTTATAAAAATGCAAAATCTTAATAGTTTTAAAAACAGTCTTCATTTGTTTCTTTTGAGTTTGGGGTAAAATATGTTCTACATGTTTTTCACTCTTTGACGACATAAATTCATCAAAAAATATTTTGCATAAAGCAAAATAAAAAGTCTAATAAATGATACAATGATGTAAAAATATTTTATAATTTACACATTTGTTTTTTAAATTTTTTTTATAATTTAGATTCTCTCTCTCTATATATATATATATTATTTTTTACATTATAGTACGGTACAGCAATATGAATTTGGTTTATTGTCATGACAATAATGTTACAAAACTGCAAAATCTTAATGGTTTTTATTTTTATACTTCATATAATTTTATACAATGATAATGCAAAATATACTTTTGAGTACATACTCTTGGGTTTGGGTGAAATATGATTAAATATGAAATGATTAAACAATTAAATATTTTAGAACTGAGCATAACTATAAAACGATAGAAACACTATACAAATGTCCATGACTTTTTGCTAAATACAGTTTCTCCTTTCGACGTTGGGGTGGAGTCTGAATATGAATCTGAATCTGCATCTCATCCATTCACATCACTAACACGCGCCAATACACATCCAGCTGCAGTCACACAACATAAAACCACCTGAAACACAGCAAAACATGCCGACGAAACTGAAAATTTGTGCCCTAAACAGTCGCAACACATTTTCCGCCCACAAGTTGAACACAACCACAGGACAGAGAGAGAAACGCGGCGCTCGCACTGATTTCCAGACGCGCCTGCGTCATAATGGACAGACGGCACGTCATAATGGATCAAAGATACAAACTAACAGCGACGGCGCGCCAAATGTATCTTACCTCAATGTGAGCTCGAGCGCGTCCAGCAGCGTTCAGCGTCTGAGCTCGCGGATAATGTGAGACGGGGGCAGGATGGTTTGGTTGGAAAGGAACTACAGGAAGTGAGGGGCAGATCCCGAGGACATTCACTCAGGACCTGCGCAGATCAGCCGGACACAACACTACACTCGGGCCGTGTCTCAAATCACACACTACCGTACTACACGTGCCATTTTAGAAGCATGGAATATACAAAGCACAGCATGCGTAGTATTTTAAAAGCATTTTCTGTACTACATCTTACAAAGGCCTTGTTTGATGTACTAGTTTACTGAATAGTGTGCAGCATATACTGTATACTGCATACTACATACTATTTTTTAAATAATAAGTTAAACAAGAGAACGCTATCACATCGCATTTTAAAATCATAATTTTTAATTTTAAAAGGCAGCACAACCAATATTATTATAAATACTACGATCTTTATATATTTATGTATATAATAATATTAGTATAATTACATTAAGTATATTAATAATAATATTTAAGTATATTATAGATTTTAGATAGTGATGTTGAAGAGTGTTCCTCACCTAAAATTATTATTTTTTTTTTAATGTTTTTTAGATGATCATTTTATTATTTAGCATGAAATTTAATGTGTCATAAGCTTCAAAACTGAATGAACTGTTGTCAAATACATTTGTAGGAAAAACTGTATGGATTTATTAATGCGATATTTATTAAAAGTGTTTGTATGATATAAATTGAATGTTGTAAAATGATTTGATTATGTTATGAAGTTGTTAATAGATGATAAAATCAGAAAGACTGAACACTTGAAAGTTTAGCCCATTACTTATTAAATATTAAAAATGATATAATATTAAATGTCTATAATTATCCACTTTATCCTCAGATCACCAAATAAAAAATAAAATTAAAAAATTAAAAATTTGCTGGTTAAACAGTTCTATAAACTGTCTTTCATCAACTGCTCACTTCACATGATACCTCAACGTTTTTATTAGTAAGGATTATGATATTTTAAAATATACAGTTTCTTCCATTGGGCCATTCATTTTTAGATTTTCTTGAAGTTAAGGTTATCCGAGAAAAAAAATATTTTGTGCACCCATAAAATTAATAAATGAATGAATGAATAAATGGCTAATAAAAGCTGTTTTATTTTTCATGGATAGGGTCATCTTGTACAGGCGGCCATGCTGAGATGCCAAATACTACTCATTTTATCATCATAACCTCCCTATTATTAGACACATGCTCAGATTTATCATGCATGACTAACAGAGCCTTTTTTCCCCTTACAGATAATGTTTGTGTGATGTTACATCCATGCCACTAGCTGTCAGTATTTAAGAGTAAAAAAAATAAAAAAAAAATAAAAAAAAATTATATATATATATATATATATTATTTAACCAAGGTATCGATATGCATGACAAGTCTAAACATGTTTAAGCTTTACTTCATTGGACCATAAATATTGAGTTTTAGTTAGTTAAAATTGCTAAGAAAAAAATTAAGTTTGATTATTTGACTGCGTATTTTTTCAAAACCCTGATGGCTCACTATAGACTAGGTTTATTATAGTTAACTAAAATAATAATAATAATAAAATTAGTTTAACTTTTATAAAGAATATCTCTTTGGATTTGAGACTTTAGTCTTTGCAACTTTACAGATCTTCTTTATGCACCAAGAGCTTGTAACACTCCAAAGAGAAAGGAAAAAATGAAATCGCATCATATGACCCCTTTAACTGAAATGAAATAAAACAAATAACTACTTAAACATTTCTCTTTTTAAAATTAGTTGATGTACTGAAATTACTAAAACTGAAAAAATTAATAAAAACTATGTAGACATTTAAAAAAAAAAAATACTAAAAATTAACAAATAATTGCTAAAACTAAGAAAAAATAAAATGTAAACTAATTTAAAATATTAAAAATAACTATAATAGTATCTCAAATAAATTAAAATAACACTGCTAGTGAAATAATAATAATAATAATAATAATAATACACCCGAACTGAATGTTTTTTGAGACGCAGCTTCATAAAAGAATAATTCGTATTTTTCCAGACACAAACATCCCTCTCGTAGTGCACATGTCTGTTTAATCATTGATCTCAGATGAAACAAACATCTACCAGCATCGATACAATATGTTATGAATGTTAAAAAATGCAGTGGATAGAATTTCAATAAAAGATAGAAAAATATTAAGAAACTATAGAACATCACTTAAACTCCGCCTCATACAACAGCTGGTGAATTTTTAATTTGACGGCGCTCTTCTTGGCGTAAGGCAGCCGCCTGAGATACGGCAGTAAACTAAACAAGAACATCTCGTCCTCCAAGTCCTCGTTGGCCTCCATCTGCCACTTCCTCTTGCGTCCCGAACCCTGCGACCCCGACGCCGAGTAGTGCGAGGATCCGTCCAGCATCCCGTGATCGCCCTCAAAGTCCTGCGCCACAAACGAGGAGTTCCTGTCCGCCGTCGTCTCCTCCTCCTCCTCCTTGTCCTCTTCGTCTCGGTCGTCCTCGGGGTCGTCGGAGGCCAGCGATCTGGACTGGATGAAGGGCGTCAGGAATGACATCTGCCAGCTGTACTTCCAGCTGCGGTGGGACGTTCCTGAGGCTCGCCGGCGCTGCTCCACACGCTTGTCTTTGATGAACATGTCCCGCAAACTCTTCCATCTCCTGCGACAGTCCTCTTCTGCACAGAGAGACCACAAATACCACTTAAAACATGCATGACATGACACGCGTTCAACTGCTGCAAAAAAGTCATGAAATATAAAGGGTGACATTTCATCATTGTATTTTTTTTTGTTTTGTTTTTAAGCACATGTATACTTAAAGGGATAGTTCCTTTAAGTATAGAACACATTTTCAGAATTGTGATTTGTTTTGCACTTCTCGGCCACCGTACGTTCACGTATGTAGGCTATTTGACAAAATTTTCGCGCAGTCACCGCGTTCAGAACCGGAGAAAGCCACTGCGATAATATCACCGGAGTGCCATTTTGCCTTGATGAACATTTATGACATACATACATACATATATATATATATATATATATGCCAGAAGAGCTTTTTAGCAAACATTTAAAAAATATTCAGTCTCCTCCACTAACGTAAATAAATAAACGCTATGTAAACATACAGTGCGCATATGAGCGCAAGGTATTTTTAAAATCGGATTAAAGCGTTTGCACGCTTAATTTTTTCCCTGTTGATCGGATTATTTTAGGTCAACACCATTTAATTCGGATCAAGTTAGTTTGGATTGTCTGGCTTTTCAGTCCGATCGATCAGTCAATCCGATTACTAACGGAATATTCGGGTGCATGTAAAGATATCTTGACCTCTGACATGAAAGTTCCTTCAGTCATTTAAACCACCTTTTAATATTAAAGAAACTGCAACACATGTCCTTTTATGAATATGCAATATAAAAGTGTTTTCCAGGTTTTTCTTACATAGCAAGGACTTTCTGAATATCTGTGTTCCCCAAAACTGAGAATAATCCTTCCATGTCCAGTTTCCCTAAAAGGTAAAAATATTAAACAAGCTTTGGTTGTTTTCATACCTGACAGAGATTCAATTTGTATTATTCTGTTATTGAGAGTAATTCATACTGACCGGGTCAGAAGCACTGGGCGCTTGATGAAGCTGATGTTGTGCCTCTTCTTCCTCACTGAGTCTCTCCACTAGAGAAATGAATGACCTGTCGAAGATTGACGTCTCTCAGCGGCTCCTGTACATCACCATTGTGGGTTTGAGTCATTTAGATCAGTGGTTCCCAACCCTGGTCCCTGAGGCACCCCAAGTTTGCTCTTTTCTCTGACACACCAATTTCAGGTCTTGAAGCAGGGCTGTCCAAACTCGGTCCTGGAGGGCCGGTGTCCTGCAGAGTTTTGCTCCAACTTGCCTCAACACACCTGAAACTCTGCAGGACACCGGCCCTCCAGGACCGAGTTTGGACAGCCCTGTCTTGGAGTCTCTACTAATGAGCTGATGATCTGAATCAGGTGTGTTTGATTAAGTAGACATGCAAAACATGCAGTGTTGGGGTGCCTCAGGGACCAGGGTTGGGAACCACTGATTTTTAGATGATCAAAACTAGACGTTTCTACTTAAAAACTGAAGCCGATTTGTTTTCTTTGACTTTTCTTTTTTAGATAATACACATCACAGGAGCATTTCAGCATTGTTTTGTTCTCTCCTTTATGCTCAAAAAAAATTTAGGCCTAAATTTAAGCTTTATGTGTTTGAATTGCATATACAATTTTTTAAATTCCATTTAACAAAAACTAATAAACTTGACGTTATACATATTTTTCTGTCATACATAAATGAAAGGGGTAAGATTTCTGCACTCAAAAAAAAATCATATTAACTATTTGCATCAATTTGATTTTAAATAATCACATTTTCAAAATGCATTTATACAAATCACTTAGAATCAGCATTAATCTTTTCACAGTGAAAACAATTTAATTTATTCGGTTAAAAAGTTTGAACATGGTTAAAATATGGCTAGCTGTGAAATATGCAATATTCAGTTAAAATGTGTGAGATTGACACTAATTGGATTTACTGGATATATATATATATACACACACCTGTTTATTAGTACTGTTACAGAAATCTGAGCGGTTTCATTTATATATATGACTGCCAAATATATATTAGTTTACATTAAAACTGTGTAATCCAACTGGATGGATTGTATATGCAATTCGATTACATAAATCTTGAATTTAGGCCTGAATATTTAGTGAGATAGTGTGAAGGTTTATTTACCAAGGGCAGCTGCTGCAATAAGTGTATGTAGATTAAATAAAGGCTTGGTTAAAAAAGCTAAAAGCCGAATAACAATAGAGATACTGACCTACTGCTGTTGAGATATAGACAGCTGATCAAATGCAGATAAAACACACTTACGTCTGTGTGCATGTTGTGGCTTTTCCAGCACAATCCTCTGTGTTGTGCTCCTTTGGTGAGAATATCTTTAAAACAAAATCCTCAAATAATAATTTTTCTCACACCATCACAGTCAGTAGAAAGTTCCCTTCACTATCACAGGAGGAAGTAAGTGTCTTGCACACAGATGTTGTTTGTCTAACATCGTTCCAGGACAGATGAACTATATATTTGCTGACGTAGACGTCAGTCTTGCGCGTATAATCTTGCTATACTTGTATTGCTAGTATTACAAAAAGAAACAAGTTGAGGAATCATTCATGTCTGGAGAACAAACGCTGCACAAAACAAATAGCTGACACACATTTTAATGGGAAAAACCATTAAATGCATGACTGTGAGTTACAGGTTGACATCGTAATCTGTGAGTATATATGATGATGAATACATATCCATACAACTGCAAAGATGACAAAATGAATAATTACAAAAACTAAAAGCGATCGTGGAGTGTCATCTAGAGAAAGTCTTGTTCTCTGCAGAATAGTGTTAAATAAATATACAGCAAAATTTCTGACAATCATTTACCCTTAGTAAGTACACAAACTCTTCATTTTCAGTATGCTGCTGCATATGAATTAAAGCAGGGGCCAAAATAACAAGCGTGAAACATTTAGTGATCATTTCTGTACCTGTAGCCGATGTGAAAGTGCATATAGTTTTGTTGAAGTTTTTACGACCGTGACCCTCAAAATGCAGCACCAGTGTCACATTTACTAACTCAAAGATCGTTGAAATTCTTCAGACAAACGTCAGTGTTGAGCTTACAGGAAAAACAGCCAACCCATCAAATCAAACCAGCAAAACAACTGGGAAAATGAGTTTCCATGTACAGCACAGCAATGCATGTTTCGATTATTTGCACAGGTTTCAAATCAGAAGCAAATCAATTTTTCTTAAATGACTGTAAATATATACACATGGAAAATAAGTCCAGTAAAAGTTGATATCAGAAATTATAATCAGACCGAAGCTCATGGCACTTCACATCATCACCCGGTTTAATTCTGTGCCCAGTTGACGAGGATGGTTTTAATGAACTACTCTGAGCAACTAACTGGGTATCATTCTGTTCTTTTCCTACAACAACCCAAAGACAAATGTGCCTTTTCATTCCTCCCGCTGAGAAATATTAATCATACAGCAGGTATTTTAAGTGCAATAAATGAGTTATAATTTTACATCTTAAATGTACTGTTGTTGTATTTTGATAGTAACTGCTAGTCATGAAATTATATTTTGCATGAAGCCTATTTTACAAACACCTATTTATTGCATTATGACATTATATGCATGACAATATATCATTATATAATACAATATATATTATATTAATGAAAATCAAGCACATTTAATGCCAAATAAAATGATTTATTTATAATTAATAACATTAAT
>NW_015649565.1:103237-107938 GCF_001515625.1 Sinocyclocheilus rhinocerous | reverse complement strand
ATATAACAAAGAGTGAAAAATTTAAGGGGGTCTGAATACTTTCCGTACCCACTGTATATATAATTTTTTCACATTGCAGTGATGAGAAACTTGGAAGAAAATGTGCTTAATTGTCATGAAAATAATGTTATAATGCAATAAATATTTATGAATTTAAAATGGTTTTATTTTCTCTATGCAAAGCATATTTTTTCATACCTTTTTTTTTCTTTAATTACATTTTTCTGAAATTCATATAGTTTAAAGACCGTTTAACAATTGCATTACATCAATGGATCATTCTCCAGCATCACCGTGAAGAGTTAAATTCTAAACATTATTTTAAAAAAAAGATTAATTTAGTGACCTATAGAAGTTATTCTCTAATCAATGGACCCAATAAATCATCTATATTGTGCTACAGAGAGATAATCAAGTGCAAATCAAATGGTGATCTAATTCAGATTCAGTCTGGGTTATTAGAGTTAACTGTCCGTCAGATTAGCCACGCAACCCTTCATCTGTCGTTTGTTGACGAAACACCTTAAACAGAATCTGAGCACGAGACAAGACGCCACTGTTATATCACTATGTTATACTGGGAAATATTTGAGCAGGGGAGAGAAGATTACAGACTCCTCCAGATCTCCTGGACTTCATGCTTCACCTGTCTGCCGCTGCTTCAGCAGGAGTTTAAGAGACGACGCAGCCCGTGTCCTTCTGCGGCTTCAGATCCGGCTCCTTCACCGGCTTTATCTCCTCATCGTGCTTCGCTTTTGCCTGGAGGAGGGAAAAAAATCATTTTAAAAATCTAATATTTGAATTGCTTAAGTTAATATATAGCTTGAAGTAAAAATGGTTCCTTTTGCTGATTATTATGACATTATGACAGTCGGTAACAGGTGTCCACTAAGAGCAGATCTAGAAAGCTATTAAATGTAAAAATCCAATTTAGAGCAGAAATCACATTTATTTGCAAATAAATAAATAATATAAAGCATTTATATTCAGCATACTATTAATTATAAATATTTATTAATATATGTATATATAAACACAAAGCCGAAAAGGAGTTTAAAGGGGTCCTATTATGCTCTTTTACAAAGTCTTGATTTAGTTTTGGGGGTGTACTAGAACAGGCTCTCATACTAAGTTGTTCGAAAAACACATTACATTATTTTACAAATTATTATTACAAATTTACATTATTACAACACCTCTCTCCCCAGTCTGGCATGAATGGCTGGAATAGTTCCTGTATCAAATGAAGGCCCGCCTTCTGAAATACGAAATGTGCTGCGATTGGTTAGCTGGGCCAGTGTGTGCTGTGATTGGTTAGCTGGGCCAGTGTGTGTTGTGATTGGTTAGCTGGGCCAGTGTGTGTTGTTCTGTTAAATAAAATATCTCCTTTTGAAGTGGACTTTGAGCTTTGTAACTTTGCAGATCTTTTTTTATGCTCAAACAGCAACATTACAGACTAACTAAAGTTGAAAAAGTGAAAAAGCATAATAGGACCCCTTTAAAGCTTAATACAGCTTTTTTCCCCCTGTACATTAGGATGTGTCCCATTTTAAAAAAAAAAAATTCTGAGCAAAAAATAATGCCTATCATACATTTTTACCATGATTTACAGAAGACACCCCCTAAAATGTCATTCAATGTAGCAACAATACCAAAAAAATTTGGTCAGGCATATTTAGACCAAGAATCATTAGATGACATTAAAAGATTATTTAAGAATCACAGTGCAGCTCTTAGAAACTAATTAATTGTCATTTTAAATCTTTACCAATCTTTGCCACTATCCTTCAAACCACTAGGTTTAACTCCATTTGTCAGCAAGAAGATTTTAATTTAAATGTTGAGTTTTAATTTTCATTTAAAATCTAACAAAATTTATTATGATCACCTTTTCCTTTATATATTTTCATAAGCACAGGTCAAAACAAGCATGTTTGTTTCATTTGTACATAAATGTATCTGTTACGCTGAAAGACGATGGAAATTTATTTCACCCATATTTTGACATTTTAGAAACACGATGCATTAAGAACCTTGTGAACATTTTTCTTTTTCACTTAGTACTGCCCTTCAGAAGTTACTTATATGTTTCCCAAAAGACAAAATAAGTACAATTTACCCTGATCTTTAAATTCAAAAAGTTTTCAGCTCTTAATGCAAACATTGCATATATATATACAATTTGTGGGAAATGTAAGCTCTCCTCACCTTGTCTTCTTTGGGTCCTTTGGTCAGGTCAAAGGTCGCGTAGACTTCAGGCGTGCACTGAGTGCTGAGAGGCGGGAGCTCGAATGGAGTCGGTTCAGCCAAACCGTAACTGGCCTTCAGTTCCAGCGCTGGAGCTTCAGCAGGAACCTTATGAAAGTAACTGACACAGAAAGCCAGCCATGAAAACTCTAGGAGTCCTCTAGGAATCGTTCCATCATTCTGCTCCATTTGCGTGTTCCCCCGTTTGACTCACATGAAGCTGTTCTCTCTCTGGCATTTCTCCAGGGTGTTTTTGATGAACGTGCCTAGTTTCTTAAAGAAGAGCTGTTCCGAGGGTTTGGCCGTGCTGCCGGGACCCTTCATCTGACGGTACTCTTTACACAAGGCTTCAGCGCGGGAGAAAACTGAGACACAGAGATTCATTACAACCATCCAAAGGAAGGATTTCACACAGAAAACCATTCAGAGCTCTAAATAATCACAGACTAAAAAACATTACTGCATCATTTTACAAAGAGACATACAACCTTTTTTTTTTTTTTTTTACATGCACTGTAATAAGTTATTTTTTTTAAAGTTGTAAATAAAACAGATTATCAGAGTACGTTTTACAAGAAATTGCTATATTTCAGTTTTCCTACTTCAAAATTTCAGATTTACTACTAATTTCTGAGTGAAAACCATTTTTTCAGTGTATAAAGAGCTCATTAAGATGAATTGCATATTTGAACTATTACAACTTTTCTAAAGGAAATTAAAAAAAAAAAAAAACTTACAACTTTTCTTATATTTAATACCAATGTGAAATTACAAAATATATCTGAATAAATATGTCCACTAAAACACCTATGGCCCTATGAAATCTGTTTTTATTTTTTCCCTTTTAATTTTTCTGGATTACATTTTTTTTTTTCATAAACATTTTTCTGGACTCTGTTTTAATGGTTAAATTAAATTTTATTAATCAAAAAGCATTTGCAAAAAGCATATTTTGGGGGCCCTATGAATTTATTTTTTTATTTATTTTTATTATTTTACCAAATTCTGTGTTTTCTGTAAAAAAAAAAAACTTACAACTTTTCTTATATTTAATACCAATGTGAAATTACAAAATATATCTGAATAAATATGTCCACTAAAACACCTATGGCCCTATGAAATTTTTATTTTTCCAAATTCCATTTTTTCCCTTTTAATTTTTCTGGATTACATTTTTTTTAATGGTTAAATTCAATTTTATTAATCAAAAAGCATTTGAAAAAAGCATTTTTTGGGGGCCCTATGAATTTATTTTTTTATTTATTTTTATTATTTTACCAAATTCTGTGTTTTCTGTTTATTTTAGCTTTTTTTTTTTCTTCAGAAATTCTGTGATCTGTACTTTAATTTTTCTGGTAATCAAATGATGGCATTTATTTACATTTATTTTAAAACATGAATTTATCTTTTAATCAAATGAATATTAAATAAACAAATATGGAAGAAAATTTGCATAATAATTTTTAATAATAATTATACTAGTAGTAGTAGTAGTAAGGGGTACATTCTACTGTACAATAGTAATAAATGTCTGATAATTTGTTGAGGGATTCATCATTTGCGTACATTTCTCGGCCTCCTGCAGGGATCTTATAGCCTCTCCACATTTATCACCCGCGAGAAGAGTCTGTCCATGATAGCAGTGTGCCTGTACATAACAGAAACAAATCATACAGCAAGATATTTATTGCATTAGTGTGACCAAATGTCGAAAATAGTGATCGTATCCAAACACTCCACTCGTCTTCCATTGTTCAAACGAACAGAAAGTCCTGCTCAATATTGCATGTTCAATTATTTAATTTAAAAGGATCTAGTAACATCGATTATTTAATCCCAAATGAACACACAGACATCCAGATGTGTTCAGCTTCAGACGGGACTCACATAAGCCATGTAGAAGTGCTGCTTCAGCTGCAGGTATTTCTTCCATTTACTGCTGCATTCTGGATCCAAAGTGTTCAAAGTGTGATCTGAGCAAACATGAAACATAATCTTCTAAATAATATAGAATTTCATTATACAGCACTCTGAAATACTTGATGAATGCTTGAATATTTCTGTATAATGACTAAACTGCATCTGAAATGAATGATTTCGATGTCTGACGTGTCTCTCTGCACTCTCGGTCTCAACATGACAATTATTTTAATTCAAATCAATATTCATGTCCATGCATTTATTTATTTCATGATTTATATCAAGGTCCATTCGGGTCAGCACGGCCCTTTACATATACATATTATATAAATATGTTTTATATATAATCTTATAAGATTACATGGTAAGACATTACAAGGTCTCATTTATTAACATTAAGGCATTAGCTAACATGAACTTAAAAAAGCAATTCATGTTAGTTCAAAATACATAAAACGTTTTGTAACATTTTCAAAATGTATTACTAAATGAGAAAACGAATTAATAAATGATAAAAGTATATATATATATATA
>NW_015649565.1:84173-103219 GCF_001515625.1 Sinocyclocheilus rhinocerous | reverse complement strand
ATTCTAATATGCTGATTTGCTGCTCAAGAAACATTTCTGAATATTATTAATGCTGAAAACAGTTGTGCTGCTTCATATTTTTGTGGAAAAACATTTTTTCAGGATTCTTTGATGAATAGAAAGTTCAAAAGAACAGCATTTATTTTAAATAGAAATATTTTGTAACATTATAAATTTCTTTACTGCCACTTTTGGTCAATTTAATACATCCTTGATGAATAAAAATATTAATTTCTTTAAAAAAAAATCTTATGGGCTCTACACTTTTGAATGGCAATGTGTAATATAATAATAGAATTTAGTAATATATACACACACAAACATATACAAGTATATATAAAATATAAAATATATTATTTCAAAAACATATAAGTGATAATTCACCAAAAGAGCTTTGAAATATAGGCCATTTTTAATGCAGAATTAGATAAGAGAGGAGAAAATGAATGAAAGATTCATTACACAAGATCAGAGCATGTGTGTCTAAACCTACCGGCCTTCTGGTAGAAGTTTGCGGTCTCGAACGACAGCGCTGCGATGAGGGAGGCGTTGTGCTTCAGCTCGATGGCTCTGGCAATGGTGACTAAAAACAGAGACACATGAACCATCACACACACACACACACACACACACACACGCAGCAGTTCTCCAGCAATCATGACTGTCAGTGTGTTTTACCCTCCTGAGCCTCTGCCTGACTCTGCACAATGTAGGTGTCAATGACTCGCGGCTCCAGGTCTCGACCCTTCTCTGCTGGAGTGATGAGCCGAGGAATATGAGTCTCCTGACAGGAAACACACCACATGAGCACATTCAGAACGAAAAAAAACAAGTAACAGAGTCAAATATTACCATAAATCAAACAGTAAGCCAATCACGACCATGCATTATCACGTTTAAGGGGTTTTAGGCACTCTATGTGGTAAAACGAGTGTAATGCATGCGCTCTAATGAATTTTTTCTTTCATTTTCCACAAAATCAGCACATTTTACCTTGAGGGTTTTAAATATTCCAGCGGCGATTTTCAAACTCTTGTGAACATCTTTGGCCTCGTCCTCTGTGATGCTACAATTTAAAACAAAACAACCTGTCTTTAATGAAATACAAATATCGAATGATCAAATATCTAACTAAACGTTCCGATATAATTTATGACACATATAAATGTTCCTGTGGCTCAGTGGTAGAGCATTGCGATAGCAGCGCAAAAGGTCGTGGGTTCGATTCCCAGGGAACACACATACTGGTAAAAAAATGTATAGCCTGAATGCACTATAAGTCGCTTCGGATAAAAGCGTCTGCTAAATGCATAAATTATTATTATTAAATTAAATATAATGTATTACACACTGGGGTAATGCACAGTCAGTCAAGTTTAATTTGTGATAATGACCAGCTGATGACCAGTACATTATATACATCAACTCATTTATTTCACAGCTACTTACCAAAGAAAGAAAGAAATAATATCTAGATTTAGAATGATTTTTAAATGATTTTATTACGTGGGAAGAAGGAGCGGAGTGATGTGAAAGACTCAGTGTTATATTAGTATTATTTAAACATTTATTAATAATTTAATTTAGTTAGATTTTTCAGTTTTAATTTCATTATTTAA
Organism: Sinocyclocheilus rhinocerous; assembly: GCF_001515625.1. NCBI lineage: Eukaryota > Metazoa > Chordata > Actinopteri > Cypriniformes > Cyprinidae > Sinocyclocheilus > Sinocyclocheilus rhinocerous. The sequence goes on along the minus strand of NW_015649565.1, from coordinate 101,600 downwards.
GTTATTAATTATTATTTAATTATTATTTAAATTATTTTTGTTAATTCTAGTTTAAGTTATAGTCACTTTTCTATGCTTTTATTTATTTATTTATATATTTTTATTTCGCTTTTATTTTTAGTTTAGTTTTAGTAATTGTAACATTAATCGCCAATGCAACATTTCTCATTTTCATTTTTTACTTTTTTAAATACAAGAAATAAAGCTGATATCCATTTCAGCTTTTTTTTTTAATAGTTTTATGTTTAGTTTAGACATGACATAGTTGAGACATGAAACTAGCACAACTATGTAGGAAATTGGTTGCCTGGTTTTAAAAGTGGAACAATTCTGAACTCCTCACAACATCAGATACGTGTGTTCTGCTCTAGCAGCTGTAGACATAACTTCTCTGAGAGAGGACAAACTGCCTAAAAGCTAAAGCACAGCATATAATATTTTAAATGACAGAATCCAATCATTCTAGAGAGCAGTAACACATGTAACTTACTTCTCCTTTCCGGCCAGTCGTGAGGCAAACTTGGAGTACCAGACGGCGACATTAAACGCCATAGACACCAGCTCAAAAACCGCATCCTGCTGGGCACTGAAAAACACAAATCATATTTTATTCCCATCAAACCATGTTATTCTACTTCAAACTCAACTGTCATTTTCATAAAAGCTCGTCAAATCAGATCAATGTCAATAAGGACGTGTAGCATAACATGCCTTCAATTAAAAAAAAACATGAACTAAATTACACAAGATAACAGAAAATAAGAAAAGAAAACACAGGTTCATTTGCAGTGAGGACGAACACAGTTTGTTCAGAACACAATGTGTTTTGTGTTATTAATAATTAGCTTGATAAATATAATAAATAATGCATTTCAGTGTTGTCTTCTTTTGGGCATCACTTTACACTAAAAAAAGATTTTTTTCCAAAGTTGTAAATAAAACAAAGCTTATTGAAGTACATTTTACAGCAAAATACGATTTCAGGGTTTCTACTTCAAAATTTCACATTTTATTCAATGCGTTACTTGCCATTTCTTTGTAATTATTTCTTGAAATTTACAAGCAATTTCAGAGTAAAAACCGTTTCAAAGTTAATCCTACACCAATATTTGTCAGTGTACTTGAAGCCTTTATGTATATTAGGGCTGTCAAAATGGCTGAAAAACTAAATTCGAATTTTTTACTTAAATATTATCAATATTCGAATTATATATTCGAATTTAAAAGGCATAATTTCAGTTAGGGGAAAAAAGCTGTTTGCTTCTCTCCTGAGGCCACAAGAGGGCGCATCGAGCAAAATATTATGCACGTTTCTTCAAAGCATAATAAAATAACACGACTATCTTCGCATAATGTTTAAAATAATGCTTATAAACCATATATAATTAATAAAGTTGCTTAAACAATTAGAAACAAAACAGCATCATGCATGTATGTATAGTTTAATACAAAGGACCGAAAACCAATCACAAAGAGTACTTTCTTCATTTAAAAACTTGAGATGCAGTGGGATGGGGAAAACCGCCATAAAGTCTTGAGACATGTTTTTTAAAAGTTGAACTTGCATTAATTTTACATGGCTTTCTAAACATGCCGCTCTCTTCTGCGAGACGCGAGTGCAAGTTGTGCAACGGTGATAGATGTCCCTCTAGAAAATGCGATAAATATGCGTTCTGTGTGAACGGCTTGGTTTCGGTTTTGACGTAAACAACATCTTCCCCGCATTGATTGTTCTCTTTTTCTGCAATATTTTGAATGAACAACGTAGCAGCGCCGCATCTAGTGGCTTCAACTGGACAGGCTAACAAAAGCATTAAAATGCAACGACACTTACATCGTCGTCGCATTTCGTGCGCCACTGATAAGGCTGCCTGACGCACACCTAAAATTCATCTATTAATTCAATTAATGTGGATTTTCATTTTAAATTCGACGAATATTTGAAATTCAAATTTTTTTTTTGACAGCCCTAATGTATACGGTAATGCATTGCATCTTTTCATAAATTGTAACCAAAGTTAAAATGCATTATAATATCTGCAGATTACATTTGAAATTGGTTGTTTGTTGTGTTTAATCCATTATAGTTGTAACAGGAGCAACAATGAATAAATAATTATTATAATGTATTGCAACTGTGGTTACAATTATTCATGAGATCAAACAATGCATTATAAGGTGCATTACAAGGCATAATTAATGCATTAAAATGCTTTTATAATGCATTATATATAAAGGCCTTATGTATTACTCATTATTGTTTACTTTTGCACAACTTTCTTCACCAATGAAATGTAAAATTTAGGTCCTAAAAAGGGAAACCAGTTGAAAACCACTGAAGTAAACCACATTGTGTAATAGTTCCAGTAACTCTTTCTGAGTTACCTTGCGATATTTCCCTGTAAAGTGTCAGTCCATTTGAAGTTCTGGATGAATCGGAGCTTATTCTCTTGCGTGGTTCCATCCAGTGGCAAAATGAATCCTATAACAACAACAACAACAACAACATATCTCTGAGCAGAATTAATGCAAATGCATAAAATGTAGCCTGAGCAACACGGAAATATCTGAGTGGAGAGGAAATATAATAGTGCACAAACCCTGTATAAGAGCAAAATATTCATCACTGGATTTCTTCATGATCTCTGGGGTGCATGTGGCATCTGTGAACATGTCCAGCAGTCGGGCCCGCGTCGTTCTCAAGTCACTGAGACACAGATTTAATATTTATATTAGGAAAATCATACAGTAGGGTGACCGTACATCCTCTTTTTCCCAGACGGGATTTCTAAATTGCCTAAAATATCCATGTTTTGGCTTTGTTTGACGTGCTCTCTACAGTCCTCACACATTACATGTACACATTCTTGCATTGTTTTGACCGTTCTCTGTAGATCCCGCCTTCTCGCACGCCACAATTGGTCGATTATCCACAATGCCTGCACGCTATTGGTCAAACTACTTTTCAGTCATTACCATCAGCAAGTATGAAAACAATAGGAAAACAAAGCCAAAACCTGGACATTTTAGTCAATTTATAAATCCCATGGACGTACGGTCGTCCTAACATACACTACCAGTCAAAAGTTTTAAAACAGTAAGATTTTTTATGTTTTTTAAAGAAGTCTCTTCTGCTCAGCAAGCCTGCATTTATTTGATCAGAAATACAGCAAAAGCAGTAATATTGTGAAATATTTTTACTATTTAAAATAACTGCTTTCTTTTTGCATTTTCAGCATCATTACTCCAGTCTTCAGTGTCACATGATCTTCAGAAATCATTCTAATATTCTGATTTGCTACTCAAGAAACATTTCTCATTATTATTAACAGCGGAGTAGAATTTTTTCAGGTTTCTTTGATGAATAGAAAGTTCAGAAGAACAGCATTTATCTGAAATAGAAATCTGTTGTAACATGATAAATGTCTTTATCATCACTTTTGATCAATTTAAAGCACCTTTGCAAAATAAAAGTATTCATTTCTAAACATTCCCAAATGTTTTTTTTTTTTTTATTATACTGACTCCAATCTTTTGAATGGTAGAGTGTATAATGTTACAAAAGCTTTTTATTTCAGATAAATGCTATTCTTCTGAACTTTCTATTCATCAAAGAAACCTAAAAAAAAATTCTACTCGGCTGTTTTCAACATAATAATAATAATATATGTTTGTTGAGCAGCAAATCAGCATATTAGAATGATTTCTGAAGGATCATGTGACACTGAAGACTGGAGTAATGATGCTGAAAATTCAGTTGTAAAATGGATGTAAAATCACAGGAATAAATTATATTTTAAAATATATTCAAAAAGAAAGCAGTTATTTTAAATAGTAAAAATATTTCACAATATTACTGCTTTTGCTGTATTTCTGATCAAATAAATGCAGGCTTGCTGATGTTTAAAAAACATTAAAAATCTTACTGTTTTAAAACTTGACTGGTAGTGTACAATGAATATATAACAGCAGAATAAAATGCTCACTTGCAGATCTTATTGGCAGCGGGACTGGATGCCACGCCGTACAGGTTGAAGGACACGGGCGCCGTGGCTTTCAGAGGGTTTCGATGGAACCAGTGAGTCATGGTGAGAAGATACCTGAACGAGAAGAAAGATGCTTATCAATTTCAGTTTACTTTGATACTTGATTTTAAGGACATTTTATTTTCTGTTGTAACGTTCAGAGTGAAATCTGGATCCTGACCATCTGAGAACCACTGGTTATTCTTGAGAAACACAAAAACACGTCCAGTCGACCAAAACTCTCGACTAGTCTAGAGATGATGTGATTTCTACATAAAGGAGAGTCTTCACAGAAGTTATTTGAACTAGTTTCAATGCTTGAGACGGATATACAAGTCATAAGCAACTAAACGACTGAGCACATTTCAGTATCTATTAATACTACGCAGTGCATTTTCATATTAAGAAGAAATATTTAACACTTAAGAGATCATAAGATCAAACTAGTTTATCGTTTCTGTGTGAATGATCAGATTCATTTGATTTTGAACATCTCGGCCTTGTTTATCAACAGATCTATATGAATAAAAACGGCACACTAGTTACAAACTACCTGCTGTTGATGCTTTATCGTCTACAAATGAAAACACGCTGATCTGTGATCTTTATGTTGTTCATAACATGATTAAAACCTGAGAGAAATCAACTGAGTCAGAGACTCGCTATCCAACAGCAGCTACTACACGCTCAAATCTCACAACAGACTCTTAACACTCGATTTAAACGAAACAGACTTTGTCTTCATACCAGAAAAGCGTCGACTGTCAGATGTTTGTTGTTTTAATCGGCGAGAGTCCAGAGATGTAGATCAGGAAAGGCCAAAACAATGAACGCGCTTCCTGTATGACGTATATCGGGCGGTGACGTCACGCCCACTGGCTTACGTAATTATTTTGGCGCGTGTTTTGGTGGCGTTTTATAACTGGTTGTGTTTGTACATTATCGTTTTTGTTTCTTTATGCAAAAAAGAAGTTTATAATTTTGAATGTGCAATAAAATAATTTGTATATGTGAGTACAGACAGTCTAAAGGAAATGGATACAAATTGTACTTTTTTTACGACGTACATAAGTCAGAATGACTAAAAAAAAAAATATATATGTATATATAAATAAAATAAAAAAACCTGTTATATCCAACAATTAACCAATTCACTTACATTAGAGCTTGATGCCTCCAATATGGTAATATGTATAATAAATGTAATATAGAGATGTACATTATGGTTATAGAGAAATAGAGAAATATATATATATAAATATATAGAGAAATATGTATTTAATCTTTTTTTTATTAAATAGCTTTTAATTTTAATTTTATTTAGTTTAAATTTGGTTGCGTTTTGTCGTTTTTATTAGTTTTTCTTTTTAAATACATCCATATAGTTTTATGCTTTAGTTTATTTCGTTTTAGTAGTTTTACTTCAAACTAAATAATAATGAGAAGTGTTGCCTAGGCAACTAGCTGAAATAAAATATTGTATTTCAGTTCATATATATTTAATTAGCTATTTATAAATAGTTTAAAATGTTACATTACATTACAGGATTTATTTTGTGTAATAAAAGTTAAAATATATTTTTAACTCATTTGTGTTTTATCGATGTGCTATCAGTGTGATACAATTAAGTATCATTGGATGTGAAATTAATCCCACATTATTACTGACTAAGACAAGAAAATGTTATTTATATAGCGCTTTATTAGTCACTAATTACACTATTTTCACAAAGGTCTCGTGAATTCTTATAAGGTTCGTATCCCTCACGTCTTCTTTAGTCTTGAGCGCATATTAGGACTTTTATTTTGAAAACGTCGCTAGATGGAAGCGCCTTCCGGCGCAGTCGCAGGTAGTTCGGTTGCACTCGCATCGGGCCTGTGTCGGTGTGCGGCGGAGCCACCGGTGCATCCGGAGCCCAGTGCGTTTCCCGGCGGTGCGCAGCAATGCGGTGCTGGAGATAAAACTTCACCAGCGATGTCAGAGCCCGGAGCTTTCGCCTAACTTTAACCCGAGAAGATGTCAGATGTCACCAAAACCGTCCAGAAATGGCACGCGAGTTTTAAAAAGGGCACGGACTTTGATTCGTGGGGGCAGCTGGTGGAAGCCATCGATGAGTATCACATGTAAGTTGCGTATGTTTGATCAAAATAAACAAATATTTTTGGCGATCTCTGGATCAGTGAGGGGTGGAAGGTTTTTTTTTTTCTACAAACAATACAAATGGAACTTACATGACAAGTGATACATTGCAATTACACAAAGTTGCGATTTAACGATAGATTCGCGTGTTCTTGCATTGTTCGAGTTGATGCATGAGATGCGGTGAGTAAATAAACAAGTGTTGGGTGTTTGACAGCATGTTTGCAGTATGTTGTTGTGCGCCACACCCTCCAGCACTGCGTGGAGTTTCTGTCTCAAGCTGACAGCCATCAGACACAACACATTCACTGTTTCTGTTCTTCACACTCTACTTTTGCATTTTATTCACGGATTTAATGTGCATTCGTTCGTGGAGCACAGTGTCAACAACTGCAGTACTGTCATAAAGACAAGGACTTTTATTATGTATTCTCTTACAGTATATATTCCATCTCTTAGCTGGACAGCAAATGTGTCTATAAACAAAGTTATCATTCAAGTTGTTTTAATTCTTTAGTTTGAAGTCTTGTGGTGTGATTTATTTCCCCCATGGGGGGGCCATCATGATCTATGAATCACAGAAACATGTGGATAGAAATATATTTAGTATTTCCATGTAGAAATTAAAAAGACATTCAGTCATTTGTAACCAATTATTGTGATGTTTCATCAGACTCGCGAGGCAGCTTCAGAAAGCAGTGCAGTCGTCAAACTCGCATGATTTCACAAAGGAGCAGAAGGCAAGTCTGTTTCCCAGAGATGACAGCTGTCAATCATTTTTTTTGATGCTTAACATGACAGCAGATGCAATCCCAAATTTGGAATTGATGTTAAAATATTTCAAATTATATTTATTATTTAGATGTTTGTTCTTTTTTTCTTGCTCTGTTATCTCACAATATCAATATCAATTATTTTATTCATTTATTTTCCAGAAAACCCTTGGAAAGTTTGCAACATGCCTTGAAATGCGAAGTGCGTCCTTACAGGTTAGTGTCGTTATGAAACGAGTCTAAATGACCGCCGGACGAGATGGGAGTTAATCACTTACAGCTTCTTCAGAAAACGGAAAAATCTGTTGATATGTATTATTGCTGAAACCGTCCTGTCGGTGGTGTATTTATTATGTAGCTCACATTGTGAATATAATGATTGAGAAGAATGCGCAGATTATCAGTGCTATTGCTAACTTTAAACTATGATTCTGCTGTTTTTCTTTGGCAGTGCACACAATCTCAAGAGGAGTTCAAGTTAGAAGACCTGAAAAAACTGGAGCCCAGTATGTACATATATATGTGAATATGAATGATTTTAACCCTATAAAGCCTGCTGGGTCATATTTAGGGCCCGAGCACCAATGGTGCGAAGACCCTCTTGGAATTGAAATATTCTCACTATATCAGACTATATGAGCCATAAAAGCCTGATGTATCACAAATGATACAAATAGGGTTGCAAAAAGGTGGAAAATTTCCAGTAAATTTCAGAAACATTCCAGGATTTTTTGGAATATTCCAGGGATTTTTGGGAAAGTTTCCGGAAATTTTCCACCCCTTTGCAACCCTAGATACAAAACAAAAACACGCATGCAAACTTGTTTATATTTGGTCTAAAGGTTCAGTAAACTGTTCCATTTAAAAAAAAAAAAAAAAGATTTCATATGTTAAAAACTCTGATATATCTATAGAAATATTTTATATAAATCACTGCTATTCTTCTGTTTCTCCACAGTTATTAAGAACATTCTGACTTGCAACAAAGATTTCCCTTTTGATGTCCAACCAGTGCCTTTGAGGTATTTCTTTAATGTTTGTTTATAGAACAGATAGTTCCGGTCCTGGATGCTGATTGGTCAATCCAGCGTTCCATTTATATCATTATGCTATAAAGAGTGTTGTTAGGCATGATTATCATCTCAAACTTTTGAAGATACTTACTATACTAATATACGTTGTTCCAATAGAATCTCTTGTTGTTTCACAGATTTTAGCAAGCATGTGTTTGTATTTCTGCTGCAGTGATTGGTCATTGATTCTGGGTGTTTTTAGGAAGATTCTTGCGCCGGGTGAGGAGGAGAACCTCGAGCTTGAGGAGGAGCTGGACGCTGGGACTGGAGCAGGTTCAACACCATCATTCCCTTCAAGGGTTCCTGGTGATTCACTTCATAGTGCACGACGTTCAGCTGGACTTACTTTGATGCACTTCTTGTTATGGATATGAGCAGCCTTAAATATGATTTTTCAGCCTTAAAAAAAAAAATCAGGCAAATAACACTCAAGAAATTGTCAAAGTCTAGCTTTTGTTCAGTGTCATTTTAGTATCATTGATATACTATTGTAATTTTTGTTAATATTTTGAATTAGATTTTCTTTTCATTTTAATTTGAGTTAGTTTTCATTTTGTTGTGTTTGTCATTTTGTTATATATGTCCATATAGTTTTATGTTTTAGATCATATCGTTTTAGTTATTTTATGACTTCAACTTCAAACTAGATAAAAATGAGAAATAATGCCTTGGCAATAATAATAATAAATAAAATTGTATTTCAGTTAATATTTAAGTTATGCACTGCAAAAATGATTTTAATAGTATTTCTGTCTTGTTTTGCATTACAAATACCTAAACATTCTTAAATCAACATACATTAAGCAAAATACATTTTTTTTTTTTTTTTAAATTGTATCAAAATCAAGTGTTTTTTTGTTTTTTCTAAGAAAAAATATCTGCCAATGGGGCAAGAAAAATAATAGTTTTCCCTTTGAATTAGATTTTTTTTCTTACCCCAATGGCAGATTTTTTTCTTGTTTTAAGCAAAAACTAAAAAAAAAAAAAGTGATACATTTTTCAGAAAACAAGACGTAATATCTTAAATCATTTTGCTTCAAGTAAATGTATCTTGATTAATGAACGTTTAGATGTTTGTACTAGAAAACAAGACAAAAACACTGAGTAAGAAAATCATTTTTTGCACTGAATTTTTTGAAGGTTTTAGTTTAGCAATAATAACCCGAGCTCTGTTACGGCAATATTACATTTAAGATAAGTAAACAGTAGATGAACTTACAATAGTGAAATTCACTTTCAGAGAAACTGATCCATTTTCTGTATCAATAAGCAAACAAATTCTCATTTGTGCCAGTTTTTACAGTTTTAATGAAAGTTTGACGTCTTTGACAGGTACGCTGTTACCACGGTTACCCTCAGAGCCTGGAATGACTTTGCTCTCGCTGACGATAGAGAAGATCGGTCTGAAAGACGCAGGACAGTGCATCGACCCGTACATTACAGTCAGTGTTAAAGGTAGAACTCCGCAGCGCTCGTTATGGTCATATCAGATCTGTCCTGACATTTTTCTTACATTTCAATCTTGCCTTTTCACCCTCCAGATCTGAACGGTATAGACTTGAACCCGGTTCAGGACACGCCAGTGGCCGCGCGGAAGGAGGACACGTATATTCATTTCAGCGTGGATGTAGAAATCCAGAAACATCTAGAAAAACTACCAAAAGGTCTCACTTTGCTCTTAATGGAATATTTCACCCAAAAATGAAAATTTGCTCCATCTGAGATCTAGATGAGTTCGTTTCTTCATCAGATTTGGAGAAATGTAGCATTGCATCACTTGCTGTGAATGGGTGCCGTCAGAATGAGAGTCCAAACAGCTGATAAAAACATCACAATAATCCACACCACTCCAGTCCAATCAGTTAACATCTGGAGAAGACAAAAGCTGCATGTTTTGTAAGAAACAAATCTATAATTAAGATGTTTTTAACTTCAAACTGGCCATAATCCACAATAACGCTTCCTTCAGTGAAAAAGGGTTCTGGTGTGAATCAGGAGAGAAATCTGCACAGATCAAGCAGCGTTTAAACAGCTCTAAACCAATATGTGGCTGGATTTTGATGTGAGAGACAACAGGAGATGCACTTTCTCACTGGAGGAAGCGTTATTATGCATTATGGACTCCATAATTTTATCCAATAGGATCCGTTTAAAGTTAAAACATCTTAATGATGGATTTGTCTTCTCCAGATGTTAACTGATGGACTGAAGTGGTGTGGATTACTTGTGGATTATTGTGATGTTTTTATCAGCTGTTTGGACTCTCATTCTGACGGCACCCATTCACTGCAGAGCATCCATTGCTGAGCAACTGATGTAATGCTACATTTCTCCAAATCTGATGAAGAAACAAACTCATCTACATCTTGCATTAAGACTCAAGAGATGGTGTATGAAATATATTTCAGCATATTTTTGTGGTTGATCATTATTGCGTTTGCCTCTTCTGTAGGTGCAGCTATTTTCTTCGAATTCAAACACTATAAACCCAAGAAAAGATTCACAAGCACTAAGTGTTTTGCTTTCATGGAAATGGATGAGATCAAACCAGGTCCCATTGTTATAGAACTGTGAGTACCAGAGTTATTCAGAGTTGGTTGCATCTACTACATTCATTCATTGTGTTTATGGATTGCATATTAATCTGATTTTAGGTACAAGAAACCAACCGACTTCAAGAGGAAAAAACTCAACCTCCTGACAAAGAAACCACTTTACCTGCACCTCAACCAGACTTTGCACAAAGACTAAACAAAGATCCGACAGCCGGACGCTTGATGGACAGTAGAGTTATGTTTCTCAGATACGTTTGGTGCATCGCCTCTCACATTCCTTGCAATATCGGACACTTTTCTTCATATCTCCAGTCTGAAGTTTGGGACACAGCCTGATTTCTCCACGGTGCTTCATCCGAGAGAGAGAGAGAGAACTGAACAATTTCAAAAACTGAATTGTGTACAAATGCTCCGTATGATGAGTTCTGATGGAAACTGATGGATATGACTTGGATATAACACAACTCCCCATTGGTTTTTTTATATTTTTATCGCATTAAAAAAACCGCTCGCCCTCATCTTCCAAACCTGTATGCTGTTTATGTATTATTTGAAAGTCTCTTTTTCATGAAATTTAATTTTATAGTCTTTTAAGACAAAGCACCATTATTAAACATCATAAAAACAATCCATTTTATATTCGTTTTCTTAAGCCATACAAAAGCTTTGCAGACTTAAAGCAGCACTATGTAACTTTTTCTGTGTTCAAAATTTGCTAAATGTATATAATGAGCGAGTACATCATGAATTAATCTTCCAAACCGCGTTTTTGTCTTATTCCGAATCACTCCGGTACACTTATAATAAGTACTTATATTTGGACTATTGTAGCCTGGTCACCGCTGCGGAGTAACACATACCTGCGTGAATCGCCACAGACATAAACTTAGAGAAGTAGCTCCGGTTAGAATGTTCTTCCGCGGGTTGTGTGCAGTTCTGTTTATTAACCGCTAGAGCGCCAAAAGTTACATAGTGCTGCTTTAACATTAAACAGTTATTCAGTGAAAACCCTATATTTTCTAACCAGTACGGTGTTCGGTTATGATTTGTTGATTCTTAAAACCGATCGAATCTGAACATATTATAACTTCGGTTTGGTTTTTGTGTATGCATACAAAAAACAGCATACAAATTTGGAATTATACACTCAGAAAAAAAGGTACAAAAGTTGTCACTGGGGCGGTACCTTTTCAAAAGGTACACTTTTGTACCTTTTAAGTACTAATATGTACCTTTAAGGTACCAATATGGACTCTTCGGGTACAAAGGTGTGCCTTTTGAAAAGGTACCGCCCCAGTGACAACTTTTGTACCTTTTTTTTTCTGAGAGTGTATGAGGGTGAGTAAATAATGACAGAAAATTAACTTTTGAATGAACTATTCCTTTATAAATGTTGTTTAACAGACAAGTTTATTGCTTGCTAATGCTACCTACATGGAGTACATGAAAACCCTAAACAGCACTAAACATCTCAAATATATAAACATGTTGGTTTTTGAGATTTTCCACAGCAGTGTTGGGTAGCTGCTCATCAGCTGGCTAATATTATTAATGTAGCATTTCAAGGCATTAATACGTTTCTTTGAAATTATGGTGTTTGACTCAATATTATTCTATAATACTCTAGATCACAATGACTTTGCAGTACTCTGTAATAGATATTCCAGAAGTTTAATTAAATATGACTCAGAAAAGCCAGTAATATATATGGTCATTTAAGTTCATATTCACAGGCTTTTAATCATATGAAGGGAGAAACTGGAGCAGTTCAAGCATTAGCGTGTACGCTTTGTAATTAGCTCCCATACTTTATTCTATGATTAATAGTTCAGTCTGGTTAGTTTGAGGAAATTACTTACTTCTGGATTAGTTTCTCAAACAGTTTCAACCAAGTTTACTAAAAGATTTCTGACGTTTGACACGACTGCTTATTTCATTACATTTTTATTGTCACAGGAATTTTCCAGCTTAAAAAAAATGTAATTCAATAAGGAAAAAACGAATGGAGATGCTATCCCACATCGGGCTGTTTAATTGAAGTGAATGTCATGTCAGCGTTATATATGGTCATTTAAGTTCATATTCACAGGCTTTTAATCATATGAAGGGAGAAACTGGAGCAGTTCAAGCATTAGCGTGTACGCTTTGTAATTAGCTCCCATACTTTATTCTATGATTAATAGTTCAGTCTGGTTAGTTTGAGGAAATTACTTACTTCTGGATTAGTTTCTCAAACAGTTTAAACCAAGTTTACTAACAGATTTCTGACGTTTGACACGACTGCTTATTTCATTACAGTTTTATTGTCACAGGAATTTTCCAGCTTAAAAAAATGTAATTCAATAAGGAAAAAACGAATGGAGATGCTATCCCACATCGGGCTGTTTAATTGAATTGAATGTCATGTCAGCGTTGGAGTCTCGGAATCAACTAAATGGTTAAAAAGTATTGCATTTCTGTGAAGACTTTATACATCATGTTGTTTGATGGCGTGTGTTATTACACAGCTTTTTCAAATGTCTCATTTCTAATAAATGACAATGCTGCTTGAATCATGAATGTTCTATAAATATACTTCAGTCTGAAATATATATATATGACATAATGAGAACATGCAGGCAAATCTTGGCACGATTAATTGCTAAATGCCTGGAATAACCTGGATTTATGGGAAGTGCATCATTAGTGCAGAGTGAAATCCCATGTGAGCCAGTTTGCTATATAAAGACGTTGAGACACAAGCTCCCTAAAAGTATGTAAACACAATAGTGCAAATTTAATCGCATTAGATAATAAAACGTTTTCTTCGAACTAGCTGGTGTTTTAGTGGATGAATGAAGTCATCAGCATGATCCACTAACCACAAATATAAAAATCACATAATACTTCATTTGCAATGCTACATCTATTATTTTTAACATTTTAAACCATGCAAACTTTAAACTTTTTTAATTGCAAGTGCATCTTTCTTAAAATAGATACTAAAAGTTTGATAGTGTCTAATGCAAGCACATTCAGATATTTTTAAGCATGTCCTATTCTGGTAGGATCACTTTTTTTTTGTAAATGCTGTAGTTAATGTTACTAAAACTTACTAGACAAAAACGTATTGACTTTTCTCACTCAGGGTATCACAACTTGCCAAAAAATGGATAATTTTTGTACCTTTTTACACTTTGTGGTGTTCCAGGTCAAAAATGACCCACCAAAAATAGCTTATACATTTCTTATGCTAGATCACCAAATACTGGATTTAATCTTTTTATCCACTTGTCTTCCTTTAATTAGCACCTTTTGTATTTCTTTTTGAAACGGACTGATCATAAGCCTCATTGATCTGAGCTCATGCACCTCAGTTTCTGAGTGAACACTGCCAAAATTATCCACAAGTAATGCTTTTTTTCTATCAAAAACTGGGCATAAGCTCAGATCAACGAGGCCTTGTGCTATCGAAATAAAACAAGTTGACAAAAAGATCGAATCTAACATTTGCTGATAATATATAGCACAATAATGAGATTTGCACGCAATATTTAAAAGGCCGGTCATATTTGACCAGGAAAACCATTAGGAAAGGATTTTCAGCACAGCAAGTGTTAAGTGAGTAAATACTCTTTGAGGGAAATGCTGGCATGATTAATTGCTTAATGCAAATGTCCTGTATTAATTAGTCCAGAGCAAAATCGCTGACTCCTCATGGGAGTTCTTGTTGAAAGATGTTCAGACGCATGACGGTGGATTCGCAAGTAAACACATTCATCAAACCTACAGGAAAAAATAAGCTTTATTCAAATCAATGCCACATATTTTTAAAACCGTTTCTTCGCTAGGATTTCAACACGATGCAGACACTCTTACTGCGCACATGATACATCCTCTCAACACACTCCCTAAAATAATATACTCTAATATCAAACAAAAATGCAAAGAAAAAAGAAAAAAAAAAGACAAAAAAGGTCTATGGATTTTGAGTATTGGAGCATTTTTCCATTTTGTTTCCAAAAGCATCGCACGAAAAATCATTCATGGGCCTCGTTCATGAAACACGAGCAGATTTTCTGAGAGTAAAACCATTCTGGGAATAAAATTGAGTTTTTTCTTTTTTTTTTTTTTATATATACAGTGGGTACGGAAAGTATTCAGACCCCCTTAAATTTTTCACTCTTTGTTATATTGCAGCCATTTGCTAAAATCATCTCTTCAGAGTCCTCTCACATTAAAGGCATGAGGAAATGGCTTCACGATGTGCCGAAATATCGGCTTGGCATCCCAGAATGCATCAGCACTGGTTCGAGTGGTAGAGATTGTAATGTAACCACATGACAACCACCAGGAAAAAAAATTGAATGCATATTAAATCAAACTATTTCCATAGGAAAGGTTTGCTAATGTATAAAATCAAAACCTCATTATTTCTGTCACAAATGTGTTACTGAAACAAAATTAAGTGTTTTTTTTTCTACCCAAACCTGATTTTGATGGTTAAATATTGAAAAGAATCAGGACCCAACAAAGTCAAGCTGGCGAATCGGCACGTTTTCATATCAAGGTTCACCATCCTGATGGGACGCGTCCGTTGGCGGCTCGCCGTCTCTGGAGTGCTGAGGGATTAGTGGGGAAGCGGTCCCAACGGCGGGCCTCGTCCTGATGAAATAAAGTGAAATGTAAGGTTTCAGCAAGCGGTGAACTGAAAATGAATATCCAGCGTCACTGAACAAAATGGTGACATTTAATTAGCTTTTAAATTGTCAATTTTATAATACAAACAGTAAATATGGTTTTGACGCTCTTTAATGTGGCGTCACAGATCACTTTAACTGTGTAAACACTAGTGATGCACCGAAATTTCAGCAACCAAAATATTTCAGCTGAAACAGCAATTTTCTGTTTTGTTACCAACATGCTAACCATGCTAACAATGTTACAACAACATGCAAGCAAAATGTTAGCCACATTAATCATGCTAGCAACATGCTAACCACATGTTAATCATGTTAAAATATGCTAGCAACAGGCTGACATGATAATCATGTTAAATACATGCTTGGAACATGTTATCGTCATGCTAATGATGTTAACAACATGTTAATAATGCTAACGATGTTAAAACATGCTAGCAAAAACATGCTAGCAAAATGTTAACTTGTCAATAATGCTAACAACATGTTAGCAAACATGCTAATCATGCTATGTTAAATGTTAAAACATGCTAACAAAATGTTAGCAACGTTACTCATGCTTACGACTTGCTAATCATGTTAAAACATGCTAATCATGTTAATGGTAAAACATGCTAGCAAAATGTTAACACGTTAATCATGCTAACAACATGCTAGCAACATGCTAATCATGTTAACAAAGTTAATAATGCTAACAATGTTAAAACATGCTAACAACAAGGTAACATATGCTAATCATGCTAGAAACATGCTAACAACATGCTAATCATGTTGACAATGTTAACACCACATTAATTATACTAACAATGTTAAAACATGCTAGCAACATGCTAAAACATGGCAACATCATGCGAAAACATGGTAAATCGTGCTAGCAACGTGCTAAATCATTCTAGCCACATGCTAGCAGCGTTTATCTATCAATCAATCAAAACTTTCAAACTTCAAGCTTTTACTGCTGCTTCAAACTTTCAGTCTAGGCTTTCTCAAGCCAACATCAAAGTTTGTTCACAAACTTTAGCCAGAAGTTAACGTTCAAATTGTCAATTTAATAATGAAATACAAACAATAAAAGTGGTTTTGACACCCTTTAACGTGGCATGACAGATCGCTTTATAGGCTTGCCGCGATAGACGGTGCTGACGGTGATACCGTTGTTAAGCCGCAATACGGGTTACGTCACTTGCCCACCGCGTCACCGACCCCCACCGTCGTTTTGATTTTTTTATAGTAATAAAAATCATTTAGTTCAGTAAAAGAACAGACACTACAATTAAAAACTGAACGCGGCTGCTCAATGCAGCGTGCCGAACGACAGTCGCATCACAGATCAGATTTCATTTCTCCAGTGAGGAGAGTGAGTCGAGCTGACTGACAGTTGTATTTTGTTGTTGCATTCAAGCAATTTACGCCGAATTGCCGCTAATTCGAAAGTGAAAGTAAAATGCACACGGTGCTTTTAAGCTATTTAAATGCGAAGGAAAGCGAGGAAAAGAGGGAAATTCAAACAAACAATTGCTTTACGCCAAATTGCCGCTATTTGAAAGTGAAAGTAAAATGTGCACGCCGCTTTTGCAAGCTATTTAAAAGAGGAGGAAAAGAGGAAACGCCCCCACCCCCATGTGATACCGGTATTATCGGTGTTGTCACACATCGATTAACCGGTGGGAAAATTTCCTCACCGTCACAACCCTATCGCTTTAACCGTGTAAATACTAGGGCTGGGAGAAAAAATTGATCCATCGATGCATCGCGATTCTCTCTCCAACGATTCTGGATTGATTCTGAGCTTAGTTTTTAACCAGAAGCGCGATGACGCTGGGTTTGCTTTAGAAACACCCGTATTCTGCTTGCTTCCAATTCCTCACACACATACACCACTCGAACGTTCCGTAAAATAATCTTTCATAAAGTTCGGAAAGGTTGAAGCGAATTACAAGGACAATCGCGGGCTTCATTGCACTTGAAAATTTTGCACGCTTTGTTTGATGTAAGTAATCACCAGAAGCGGCTTTACTGACGAGATTCGCATGAAAATCGCATTCTATTTTTTGCCCAGCCCTAACTTGAAGTGTGCGGTCTCGCCTGTCAGTATTTTCCTTACAAATGCTCTACGAAGTCATAATTTATGTGGTTTGGAATGCAATGGACTTATATATTTAAAATATGAACCTCACTAACA
>NW_015649565.1:72320-83799 GCF_001515625.1 Sinocyclocheilus rhinocerous | reverse complement strand
CTGTTTTCTAGGGGTGGGAGAAAAAATCGGTGCATCGCGATTCTCTCGCCAACGATTCAGAATCGATTCTGAGCTTAGTTTTTAACCAGATGCGCCGATGACGCTGGGTTTGCTTTAGAAACACCCGTATTCTGCTTGCTTCCAATTCCTCACACACATACACCACTCGAACGTTCCGTAAAATAATCTTTCATAAAGTTCGGAAAGGTTGAAGCGAATTACAAGGACAATCGCGGGCTTCATTGCACTTGAAAATTTTGCACGCTTTGTTTGATGTAAGTAATCACCAGAAGCGGCTTTACTGACGAGATTCGCATGAAAATCGCATTCTATTTTTTGCCCAGCCCTAACTTGAAGTGTGCGGTCTCGCCTGTCAGTATTTTCCTTACAAATGCTCTACGAAGTCATCATTTATGTGGTTTGGAATGCAGTGGACTTGCATATTTAAAATATGAACCTCACTAACAGAAGGCTGCTTTCAATTTCAAATGCTGACGCGCGCTTTGTTTGTGAAGACTGCTCACGCATGCGGCTGTGCGCGACTCCGTGTAAGTGGTTTAATGCACTTGCATCTCAAAATGGTTTTATGGCGCAAAGTTAATGTAAACACAGCCAGTTACGTCTTAAGGGATTAAACGGACAAGACAACCCACATTACTTCTTATATTTCAAAAGAGATCCGTGCGTGAATGCAGCTCAATAGATCTCCCGCTGTCTGTGATGTCATAGTAAAAAACAACAGTAAAGATGAAGAAAAATCACTCAGTTCTTGAATGGAAAACGTTCAGATAATCTTAAATACTGAAAGCACTCTTTGTTTGTTGTTTGTAATATGTTTCTATGCTCCTCGTTATTTGCTACTTGCTTGTATGTTTTGAAGTTATGTTAGTTTAAAATTCTTAACACAACTGTTTTAATTATTTTTTTCAATTTGTAATTATTTTAAAAAGTACTTAATTACCCATGTAAGGATATGTAAAAGTAAGGATTTTAAGATTCTCAAGTCGGTAAACTAATTAATTAATAAGGGGGAAAAAAGTAGATCAAGAATCGTTCTGGAATCGGATCGTGACTCCCAGAATCGGATCGTGAGGTGACTAAAGATTCCCACCCCTAGGAAATACAAGTGATGGACCGAAATTTCGGAAACCAAAATATGTCTGTTATATACTAATAATATTACTAATATTTTCCTTTTTTAAAACTCCAAAACTGGTAACATGTCAGCTGTGTGGACGGTAGTGCTCAATTAACAATATCGGTTTGCCTTTTTTTGCTTATTTTTAGATGTTTTAGTCTAACGCATGTAACCTCAGACACTTTGATCTTCTGAGATACGGACAATACAAACACAGTGTATTAACATACAGGCATCTGTTTCCACTTCTCACTGAGAGAAGATGCGGGAAAGCTTCTTTCTCACCTTTGCATTGTTCATCCTCCCCCATTTCACTCAGAATGGTCAATAGCATAATCTAATGTTCTACATGAATGCAAGTGATATTCACAGTCATGTTTGGTTTCATTTGAAACGACTGGTACAATGGTCTCAATCTTACAAGGAGACTAAAAGGTAATGAAGATTACCAAACGGTGGCGGTAGGGGTCCAAATGGGCCGATTGGACGAGGAGGGCCGTATGAGCCCATGGGTGGCGGTCTGAAGCGCTGCTCTGGCGGGATCATGGGCGGGTGGCCATTGAGCGGTCGTATCATCATGGGTGGCATGACTGGGGGTCCGTACGACTTCGGTGGAGGAACCGGAGAATCACGGATGGGAGATGGCAAGAAGGATCCCTGACTCTGAGACTTGGAGAGCTGGAGGAGAAGATGCAGAACTACAGGTTATGAAAAAAAGTGATTTAACACCGGATTCCTGTTAACCGACCCAAGCAGACATCAGTGAACCACTGCAAGGCCAGAAACATACTTTATACAAGAACAGCAGAAACAAGCGCAGGGATTCACAAACCCTTCTGTTAGCCCAACATCTTGGACATAAAACATTTTAATATTCCAGTCATCCTGAGATTTTAAGTTTTTTTATTTAAAATTAGTTCAATCATTTAACACATTCACATGCATGCTCACGGTTCTCTGATGTTTTTTAATGGTCACACTGCTGTTTTAGGAACCCAATCAGTTTGAATATAATAATAACAACAATAGCCCTAATAATAGTAGTAATAATTATCAGCTCTATTGATCATTAATTATTAATATAATAATAATATAACTAATTATAAAAAAATGAAGTCAAATATATTACTGTTGTAAATTACAATTATACTATAAAATAAACCGAACATTTGATATTACAGTTACAATAATTTGTCTTAACATTTCAAAGCCTCAAGCTTTATTAATAATAATCATAATAATTGTTTACTATATTAACCAATTATAAAAATGAATAAAGAAATCTTACTGCTGTAAAATAAAAGTTTAATGTAAAATAAAATAAAGATTGATGATAATTTTGTATTTTACACTACAAGTTACAATACTAATATTTATGTCTTAAATTCTTCGCTTACGAATGTTCAAACTCTCAAGCTTTTAACACTTCAATGCCTCAAGCTTAATTAATAATTATCATAACTGTTGATTATTAATCTAACTCCAATTATAAAAAATGAAAGTGTTGTAAATTACAATTGTACTGTAAAAAATTATTTTATTTTACACTACAATAATATTGAAGTAATATTATTATTATAATATTAATAATATTACTTATTAATAATATTAACTATTATAATAATAATAATAATACATTCATTATTAATGGATACTCAAGCTTTTATAATTTATGAAATATTTATATTTTAAAAATATTTAAGCTTTTGACATTTCAAAGTGTTGTAAATTACAATTGTACTGTAAAAAATTATTTTATTTTACACTACAATAATATTGAAGTAATATTATTATTATAATATTAATAATATCACTTATTAATAATATTAACTATTATAATAATAATAATAATAATACATTCATTATTAATGGATACTCAAGCTTTTATAATTTATGAAATATTTATATTTTTAAAATATTTAAGCTTTTGACATTTCAAAACCTCAAGCTTTTATTTTGGCAGAATACGGCTGAAAGGCTGTAAACGTCTGTGCACAAAAATGTTAGAAATTATCAAAATGTGTAAAAGCATGAGTGGCAAATGTTGCGTTACCCAACTCTCAGGACATGCAGAGCATTATTTGTGCAGCCCTATCTATTTAAGCCCTATTTATTTATTTTCATTTTACATTCAATTCAATTTCACATACTTAACATGCGCTTGTGTCACTGTGGTGGTAATGCATCTTACTACTCATTAGAGCCGATAAAGTCTTGTTGTGTTCCATTTCAATCAATCTTGCATTGCTAGAACTATTTTGCATTCATGTACTTGTGTAGAGTATGTTTCAGGCCTATACATGCTGTAACTCACTCACCGACATGAGGTTTGTTAAACATACGCCACATTCTGAGCACAAGACCCACACAGTAATTAGAAAGTGAACAAAGACATGTTGTGATTAATCAGGCTCTGAAGACCCCCAAAACAGACCCTGGCACTGTGCACAAACCAGTCCCATCCATCCCAGCACCCAGCCGCTGTACTCACAGGCTCTATGGGCTCAGACGAGACCTGCTCTGAGGCCTCGGCCGTCTCACTGACCGGTGCCGGCTGCTTTAAAGCAAACACACCCACCGCCGTTTAATGGAGAACAACATCTGGATACGCATGACTGTTTACTGGAGATCTCCTTGCTCACATTTGGACATATTGTACATAAAATCTCAGAGAAAAACATGACAGCTGTGATCCTTACCATCGGTCCATCGTGTGCACAGGGAGATGAAGTCCTCGGAGGAAACATTTCTGAAAATGAAATTTAGACATCTGTGAATGCAGATATAATGTAGATCTTAAACTGTGCAATGCAGACCATATCTGATAAAGTCCACATTTATTAAAAAAGAAAAAAAATTCTATTTAAAATAAATGCTGTTCTTTTGAACTTTCTATTCATCAAACAATCACAAAAGATGTAAACAATGTTTTTAATTTCTCTATTTAGCTTTAATTTATTTCGGTTTGCTATTTTAGTACTTATTTTAGATGACAAGTCAACATTTCTAATTTTCATTTAAGAATTTAAGCTTTTCATCTAACATTTATATTTTATTTTATTTCAGCTACATTTCAAATAAAAAAATGACCATTGTCATATTTTTTTAATATAATTTTTCTATTTAGCTTTGATTTATTTTTATTTCAGTTTTAGTTATTTTGGTACTTATTTTATTTAGTTGGCAAGGTAACATTTCTCATTTTGTTTTTTTTTGTTTTTTTTTAATAAATAAATTTTTTTTTAGCAAGAAAGCATTAAATTGATCAAAAGTGCCAGTAAAGACATTTATAATGTTACAAAATATTTCTATTTCAAATAAATGTTGTTCTTTGGAACTTTCTATTCATCAAAGAATCCTGAAAGATAAAATGTATCATGGTCTCCACAAAAATATGAAGCAGCACAACTGTTTTCAACATTGATAATAATCATAAAAATAAAATGTTTCTTGAGCAGTGATCATGTGACACTGAAGACTGGAGTAATGATGAAAATTCAGCTTTGACCACAGAAATAAATTACATTTTACTATATATTACAATAGACAACAGGTATTTTAAATTGTAATAATATTTCAAAATTTTCACTGTATATTTGATCAAATAAATGCAGCCTTCTTTGCTGCTTTATAACAGGTCGTATCATAAGCACCTGGTCTGGATGGCAGCGGGTGTCCGAGATCCGAGAAGCGTCCGTGAGGGTCAGACGGGGGTCGTGGACCTGGAACAGATCACAAGGGATTAGGAGCCGTTATCAGTCATTTATACTGACATTAGAGGCTGGACTTCAGGAGCAAACACATCAGCAACGCTTTCAATGACAAAGACTGAAGGAAATGCTCTGAGGAGAGAAACTGAGGGGGAAATGACAGGAAAGCTAAAACGGAGAGCGACTCAAAAACAGGAAAGCTGGAAAATGAAAGGAGAGGATAAAGTTGATGTCAAGGGGAGGAAGACGACGCAGCGGCGACTCACCGAACGGTTCGCCCCGTCGCCCTACAGGTGCAGAGGGGGGGCGTCCTGGACCCTCTATCATTAGAGGAGGAGAGGGAGCCCCCCCACTCACAGGAGATGGCCCGTACGAATCACCTGTTCAGACCAAACCAGCACAATCAGAAACAATATGAGCCAATGACACAACCGGACACATAAGAGCAATCAACCCTGCGCTAAGCTCCGCCCCTCGGTTACTGTCGCCAAGTCTGACAAGCCTCCCAAAAGTAGTAAAAAAAGTGAAAAAGTACTATATTATGACGAGTATTTTTAAAAACGGCATATTTAATTACTTTTGCTTTTTTTTTTTTTTTTACCTTGGAAAAATGTAAAATGCCAGATGAAAACAGATAAAATACTGCTTGTATTCTCTCTGGACTTCATAGACTTACATTATACCAGTATTGTTTGTATACTAATATAGTAGTTATTATTTTTCATTAGCTTTCATTTTAATTTTTGTAATTTTTTTATATGCTTTTGTCATTGTCATTAGTTTTTGGATTTTTAAAAAAATACTTTTTCTATCTAGCTATTAAGTTATCTAATAATTATATTTTATTTCAGTTTTATTTCAATTAATGTTAAAGATTTTTAATAGCAAAAAAAAAAAATTATATTAAGCTATTATGTTTAAGTTTTTTAATTTAATAATGATATTTTATTTTAACTTTATTTCAATTAATGAAAACGATTTTTAATAGTTTTGGTTAACAATAACAATTTTTCTATTTATCATTCATGATTTTTATTTCAGTTTTAGTTATTTTGGTACATATTTTAGTTAAATTTTTTCATCTAATATTTACATTTTATTTCAATTAATAAAGATTTTTAGTTTCTGTTAACAATAACAACTTAGCATTATACAAGAATGAAACCCTGTCAGACTGAATGCATTTCTCATCATAATTTGTCATTAGTTTTTTTTTTTTTTAAACAACGAATTTCTATTTTGCATGAATGATTTTATTTCCATTTTATTTATTTTAGTACTTATTTTAGTCACCTAGGCAACATTTCTATTTTTTTGTTTTACATCTAATATTTATATTTAATTTAGTTTCTGCTTCATTTCAATTAATGAAAATGATTTGAATAGTTTTCATTAACAAAATAACATTGCATTTATACAAGAATGACCGTCTGTGTCTGAAATATGGTTTTGCCATATTCATTTGTCAGTTTTCATTCATTTTTTAAAAATAATGTTTGTGTTTTCTTTCATTTATTCTTACTTCAGTTATTTTAGAACTTAACATTTTTTTACATTTTCATCTAATAACAATAACAAAAATGATTTTTAATAGTTTTAGTTAACACCACCACATTATGCAAAAACAAAAGCCTGTCAAACGAACTGTGGACAGCAGCAGCAGCTATTCTGTGGGTGGTGTGTGTAGTGAAGACCCTGTGAAGTGTGAATGAGAGGACAGAAACTCCTCACCTCGGCGCTGTGGAGGCATGTGGCGGTCTGGAGGTCCAGAGTTGAGTTTGAACAGACTTTGCTCCAGGTCTGATATTTTATCGCTGTACTCCACAAGCCTTTACAAATGCACAAACACCAGAGCTCAGAAACATCACTGACAATAACAGCAACTAGTGTTGTCACGGTACCAAAATTTTAGTATTTGGTACCAATACCAGTGAAAATCCACGGTTCTCAGTATCAAAGCAAAACACAAAAACATGCCAATTAAAAAAAAGCTATAGGAGCATTAAATAGTTAATAAAGAAACTTCATTCTAAAGGCTTGTTCACACCGGAACGAATATCGCGCGCGATTATCGCAGACGTTTAACGCCTCGTGACTAAACAAAGGGCGCCAATGTAAGTGTGCACACCGACGCGCAAACGCGAGGCGTAAAAGCGTCATTTTTTTAAAAACACCTCGGGCTCTTTTTTTTGGTTTGACGCGCTGCGTCAAAAACTGGCCGGCCAATGAGAATGGCGCTTTTGTTCAGTATGAACACAAAAGACGCGTCGAAAAACGTCGGCGATAAGCGCGCACGATAATCGTCCCGGTGTGTACGAGGCTTAATGCTCATTGCATTAGCGCTAGCCGCGCTTATGCTAACGATTAACTACTCCAATAACAGCGATGTGCATTTCAATCCGACATTCAAATGCAACTTACCTACTTGAACTCTTTCATTTGATGTGGGTGTCTGTCTTTAAAGTGTTTTGTTACTTTGATGTGTTTCCTCATTTTGATGTCGCCATGTCTCAGTGCTTTTATGAAGAGAGCGCATCTGCTTTTGTGCTCTCCGTTTGAATTTAAATTTACGCTCTCCGTAAAACATCCGTTTTAATTTTTTTAGTACCGACTTGGTACCGAAGTACCGGGTCTTTTGACAACGCTAACAGCAATGATATGGAGGATACTGCATTTGAACAGTGTGATATTCTATTCCGTTCCATTCTATTATTAAAAAACAAAAAAAAACAAACCTAGTTACGTGTACTGTGCTAGACTAACTGAGACTTGTCATGGCACTTGTATACTGTTGTTGTTCTCTCGTTGGTCTGATTGCTTCTATTGTTCTCCTCATTTGTAAGTCGCTTTGGATAAAAGCATCTGCTAAATGATTAAATGTAAATGTGATTTGATGAATACTCACTTCTGACGAAGAGTGGCCGACTCTCTTCGTTCCTCCACCAGAGTTCGTTCAGAGGTGCGGGCTTTCAACTATAAAAAGGAAGAAAAAAAAAAAACAGTAGGTATGATTAATACATCGGTAAATATATCAGTATTAGCCAATTTTATTATTATTAATAAAAATTAAATAATTTTGTTATCTGCTTTTGTCTTTGCCATTTAATTGTAATGATTTTAAATATTTATAAATAATTGTAAGCTATCAGTATCAGTCAGCGCATCCCTAATGCAAATGACAAAAAGCTTCTAGTTTTCATTACAAAGTCTACAAATTGTTTTCATTTTTCTGGATTGTTTTAATGGTTCAATTAAATTTTAGTAATAAAAAGACATGTCTAATTAATTGAAATCATAAAATTAGACAACTTAAAAACAATTTATTAAAAGTTTAACAAAATAAATTTTTAGGGCCCCATGAAATCCGTTTTATTCCATGTTTTCTGCTTTAATTTAAAATTTGCATAATTTTAATAATCAAAAAGCATGTCTAATCAATTGAATTCATAAAATTTTTACATTTTAAAAATTTCTTACGATTTTTACAACAACATGGCCACAATAATTAATAAAAATTAAATAATTTTGTTATCTGCTTTTGTCTTTGCCATTTAATTGTAATGATTTTAAATATTTATAAATAATTGTAAGCTATCAGTATCAGTCAGCGCATCCCTAATGCAAATGACAAAAAGCTTCTAGTTTTCATTACAAAGTCTACAAATTGTTTTCATTTTTCTGGATTGTTTTAATGGTTCAATTAAATTTTAGTAATAAAAAGACATGTCTAATTAATTGAAATCATAAAATTAGACAACTTAAAAACAATTTATTAAAAGTTTAACAAAATAAATTTTTAGGGCCCCATGAAATCCGTTTTATTCCATGTTTTCTGCTTTAATTTAAAATGTGTATAATTTTAATAATCAAAAAGCATGTCTACTCAATTGAATTCATAAAATTTTTACATTTGAAAAATTTCTTACGATTTTTACAACAACATGGCCACAATAATTTTTTTTTCTTTTCCAGAAATTCTGTGTTGTCCGTTTAAATTTTTCTTGATTTATGATTTAATATAAACGTATTATCAAAAACAGTGGTAATCAAATGAAGGCATGAAACATAATTTAACTAATCTTTTCAAATGTAAACCAATGAATATTAACAATTATTTAATTTTTTGGCAAATTGCTGTACAACAGAAGTTTACTGTTAAAATTAAAACATTGTGCAATTTTCCAAATAAAAAAAAATAAATTATTTTCATTATTATTAATATTACTATTAGTAGTATTACCATAAGTAGTGCATTCCACTGTACAATAGTAATATTTCTGTATTTAAATCTGCATTTAAAACATTTTGAAATGTGTACCATATCAGTCTATGGTCATAACACACAAATAATTGTAAGCTATCAGTATCAGCCAGTGAATCCCTAATACAAAAGACGAAAAGCTTCTAGTTTTCATTACAAAGACGAAGCGTGGTAATTACTCACCCAGTTCTCATGGACTTTCTTCTCCTGGATTGCCACCTGTTAGAAAGCGATGGCAGGGAGGTGAGAATGAGACTATGATGAGTTGAGAATACAGTGATTCTGTGCAGTAAATGTTTCTCACCTCAGACTTCAGAGAGCGTTCGTTCTGCTGCATCTCCTCCTCGATGTCCTTGATCTTCTGTTTCAGGGCTCTCACCTCCTCCTCTGAGAGCACAGCTTTACTGTCCACCTCCGACAGCTTCGTCTCCTTCTCGCGTCTCTCCAGCTCCTCCTGAGTCAGTTTCCTACACGCACACATCACCAATTTCAATTGATATGAAATCTGTGTCATCCTGAACAGGCAGATCAGAATTTAAGTCATATATTTCTTCTCATTTCTCCTGTTTTCTAGCTGTCGTTGTCTAATAAACCTGGCACTTTGTTCCTCTGTTGGAAGTCACCTGTTAAATGAGTAAATGTATTATGCATTATTTAGGATGCAGCGTCAATGCAAAATGTCAAGTCACCTTTATTTGTATAGTGCTTTATACAATACTGGTTGTGTCAAAGCAGCTTTACAGAGTCAAACAGGAAAATAGTTTGTCAATGATGCAACAGCTGTGTGAAATACAGTAGTTTGTATCATAACGTGCACTTGTGTGCAAGATTTCTAGTTTCCATCTGCACTTCCACTGCACAAACTTACAGCTGATGCTCAAGTTTTTTCCCCCTGAATTGCTATGAGATAGTTTAATAGCTAATAGTTTATTTTGAATATTTTAGAACATAGTAACTAAAAACATGGAAATAATAAATAAAACATACATATACATATATATACATACATTATATATATATATATATATATATATATATATAGCAACATTGAACTAATGGATCTAATTTGAGCACTCGATTTTTTATTTCACACTGAAGAATTACAATATTAATATACCTTATTTTGTTTAATATATATTTCTTCTTTAAAAAAAATTATATTTCCCCAAATTGTGCAGCCCCAATTAAATGTATCAATAACAGATCACAATAACTGGCTTTTTACACTAATGGATCTCATGTGAGTAATTGATTTTTTTCTTTATTTTACAATGAACTATGAGAATTTTTATATTAGGGCTGGGTATCGATTCAGAAGAAAAGAAATTAAGAGCCACAGGCCTGTATTTTAAACCTATTCTTTATTGTATAGGATCCTTTTTAAACAATAATAAGGCCTAATAAAATGTTCTTAATTTTTCTGGTAATCAGATGAAGGCATAAAACATTAATTTAATTTATCCTAATCAAATGAAAATTAAACACTTTTATTTTTTGGCAAACAAAGTGCTGCACAACAGAGGTTTACTGTTAAAATTAAAAAGAAAACAAATGTGATTATTCCTTTAAAAATAAAGATTTATTAATATTTAATAGTAGTAGTAGCATTGTTGTTACATTGAGTCTTAAGACTGCTAAATAGTAATATTTCTGATACAGTTTCTTCACGTTAAACTAAACTTTTATTTTGAAGGGGTTGCCTTGAGGAACTTGCAGCTGCTGTGTATGTGATATGACGGTAGTTTTGTCAAATTAAACGGTAAAATGCTAATGAAGTGACTCTCAGAGCAGCTGGGGATAATATTTGTGTATTCATATCATCATAGTGAGACGACCGAGGCTGAAAACACCACGTGCGTCGTCCGCGCTTTAATAAAGTGTGTAGTAAACAAAACAGTGCGTCGCAACACCCGCCATTCATTCATTGCAGAAATCATGGCGCCTTTACGCGTGATGTCAAATGCATCCACACATTTGTAGTATTACTATAGAATTTTACCTGAGCATTGCAAATTACGCATATTGCTTTGTTCTTGGTTCTTGTCAACAGTATCTCCGCCATAAGCACTGAATGAATGACAGGCTTTCCGTTGTAACATTGCGTAAGGGTGACATCTAGTGGAGAAGACTAATGATAAGATTCACGTTAATCAGATCTTGTTTTAAATGTGCTGAAATCCCGGAAAAGATTGATTCGCGGCTTTTGAGAATCGATATCGAATCGACGTCATGTAAAAAAACGATTAATCGGAAAATAAATATTTTTGCCCAGCCCTACATGTAAACACAGCCTATAGTCTACTTTTCTTACGCTAAGGTAGTAGGCTATCACAATTTTAAATTAAAACTTACCATTGACAGAAACAGCCA
>NW_015649565.1:68465-71865 GCF_001515625.1 Sinocyclocheilus rhinocerous | reverse complement strand
TTTATGGTTGGTCCTTTTTTTTTTTTTTTTTGAAATTTAAATTTGGAATAAATTACACACAAAAGCAGGCATCTACATTGAAATAATTATTCTACTTAGTAGAATGCCTTCTGTACGTTTTCATTTTATACACACTAACTAAAAACATGGAATTAAAATTCTTATATTGCAACACTCCCTGAACTACTGATCTGATCTGTGCACTTGTAAAGGGTTTGATCGTGCATGGATGCGATGTAATGGTGTGCAGTGTGAATGAAGTGTGAGCTCTCACTGCTGCAGTGCGTTCTCTTTCTGCTGGTAGAGTTCAGTGGTGATTTCCAGCCTCTGCTGCAGGTGCTTGAACTGGTTCTCCAGATGCGTTTTCTCATTGTTCAGATTCATCTGGGCATGCATGACATTCTGATATTGCTCTAGATTAAAAAAAAAACAATACATGACTAGATGAAGAGGTAGAAAGCCGATCGGAAGGTGTTCGAACGAACAGTCGCAGTCTTCATACCGTGACATCTAGTGGAGAAAACTGATGATAAGATTCACATTAATCAGATCTTGTTTTAAATGTTTGCTGAAATACAGGAAAAGATCGATTTACAGCTTTTGAGAATCGATATCGAATTGACGTCATTTAAAAAAATTATTAATCGGAAAAACTTTTTTTTTTTGCCCAGCCCCAATTAATATATCTTATTTTGTTGTTGTTTTAAATCGCATTTTAATAAAAAAAATAAATAAAAAAAAAATTCCCCAAATCGTACACACCCAATTAAATGCATCGATAACAGATAACATCTGGCTTTTTATACATTATTCTTAGGCTATTCATTATATTTTAATAGAACGCCTTCTATAGAGTTTAATTTTATACATACCAACTTAAAACATAGAAATAAAAAAAAATTTTTATTTTTTTTAAAATTTTTTTTTTTTTTTTTTGCATTTTAAATTGAACATTTAAAAAAAAATTTTTTTTTTTTCCAAATTGTGCAGCCCCAATTCAATGTATCCATCATATTTTGTTAATTTTTTTTAAATTGCATTTTAAACTGAAATCAAAATGCATTTCCATAATCGTGCAGCCCTTTGTTCAGATTCATCTGGGCATGCATGACATTCTGATATTGCTCTAGATTAAAAAAAAAACAATACATGACTAGATGAAGAGGTAGAAAGCCGATCGGAAGGTGTTCGAACGAACAGTCGCAGTCTTCATACCCTCCAGCTCCTGTCTGGCTTTCTGTTCGGCGAGGAGACTTTCCACGTAGCGATTCCTCTCGTCTTCAACAACGCTGAGAGTCACTTTAATCTGTGAAACAGAAACTGCATTAGAAATGAGGTGTGTTGAATTATCCTCAAAATAAAATCAGACCTATGTACCCTGGAGACGTCCATCATCTGCTTGATTCGCAGTCTCATGCTGTCCATCTTCTCTGAAAGAAAACAGACGCTTGTTCAGATTCAGAACAGAGGAGAATGTTTCATCTAACCATCTTCAAGCCTCGAGCAGCTCACTGCTTGTGTAAAACAGCAGCAAAATGATAAAAGACACCAATGTTCATTGAATAAATGTAGGGCAGCACGACTAATCGCAATAAAATCAAAATCACGAGCAATTTATCAAATTTTAGACCAAGATAAAGCCGCAACCATTCAACATTTGAAAATGAAGATATTAAGACAGCCGTAAATATATGTTGTAATTTTACAATTCTACGGTAAAATAAAAAAATTATTACATTATTTTTCGTACTTTGTTTACTGTAATATTAGAATCGCACTGTTATTTTGTTTAATTTGTTATAATAATAACAACAACTACTTTTAATATTGTTAATAATATAATTATTAAAGTTATATTAAAATATATATAATTTTTTAATATTATTAAAATATTCAAGATTAAATGCATTAAATTAATAAATTAAAATATTACCATTACTACTACTACTACTAATAATTTAATATCCTATTTTGTTTAACATTTCATTTAGAATTATGCTTAATATTTTAATATATATTGATGAATCACTCATTTTTGGCCAAACTGTGCATACAAACAAACAACTTTTTTATTGCAGCAGAAATGATCAGAAAAACTGCAATAATATTTTTCCCATCATTAATAGATCACAATAACTGGCTTTTTATGGTTGCCAAGCAACAAAACAATCAAAGCTCATTCTATACACATTGGTCCTCTTGCAGCATGAAGAACAGAATTATTCAAATTTTGAATAAAATCAATTTAATCTATACTGAAATCTGTCAAATCCAAAATAATTCCATATAACAGTGCTTTTGACTTTAGCTCTAAAGCTTCTCAGAGTGTCAGACATCTCCTCAGCACTCGCGAGCAGAAGTAAAACATACACGCATCAGATTATTTCTGATATCTCTTGAGCACGTCTTCTCTCAGCAGGTGACTTTCTGAATTTCCCACGTTTCATCTGCGGATCACAGCAGACTCAAGCACTTTAATGAGCCACTCTAGATGAGAGCCTCTGCAAATGCAAATGTATGCAACTCCAAAAGACCAAAAACAGACAGGGGAAACAAATTGAAATAGAAACTGAAGTTATAAATAGAGTGCTTACCAGCATCTTCTCCATTAGACATTTTAGCATCGTCTTTCTGTAGTTCTGCAGGATCACAGGCTCCCAGACGATTGAGCTCTGCAATACAGCTGGACAAAACCTAGACACCAGAGCATGGGATGCCATGCATTTACAACGTGATATTTTGAGAAACACACCATAATTTCCGCTGGAGCACCTGTTTTATAAAATGCAACAAGCTTCACTCACGTCAATCTCATTCTCCTTGTGCACCAGAGAGTCTTCCAGCTCTTTCTGGGATTTGTGGTAAACTCGGATCTCCTCGCTCAGTTTCTTGTGCTTCTCCTGCCAGTCTTTCGCATCACGGAGGAGCTGTTTGAAAATAAATATCATTAGATTCAAGCTGACACCGATGGATGAATGAGATTCACAGCTCTGACAGCAGGACTCACAGATTTCTTCTGCTCTTTTAAAGCGCCGTTTTCCTTCTCGAAGGACAGAACCTGAGCCTTAAAGGCATCTTCTCTGAGTTTGGCTTCATCCATGAGGACATGAACCTGTTAACAAATCAAAACAAACCCCAAATGTTCAGATACATATTCAAATGACTACAAAACAGGGCTATAGTTAACTAAAACTAAAACTACAAAAATGTGTTACTTGAAATAAATGTTAACTAAAATAAAATTTAAAAAAAAAACTTATTTTATTCCAAGTAGTTGCAAAATTTCTCATTTTAGTTGTTTAACCTGGTGCACTAAAATAACTAAATCTGAAATGAAATTAATAAAAGCTATATATATATATATATATATATATACTAATATGATTTTAAAAAATGTGTA
>NW_015649565.1:62023-68367 GCF_001515625.1 Sinocyclocheilus rhinocerous | reverse complement strand
AATGAAATTAATAAAAGATATATATATATATATATATATATATATATATCGGCGCTCGAGCAGCTGCAGCGAATTTTAACCAAAGTATGTTGCAGACATTTCATGAAGACCCTAAAGAATCATACTAACTCGTGGAAAATGGACATCCGATGTCCCCTTTAATATTTTAATTATTTGGAAATTATAAACTGCAATGAATCAAATTTATAAAAAAAAAAAAAAGTTAGCTTTTTTTTTTTTAAATCGCACTTATTTAAAAAGCATGAAATATTTAACAGCTGGATATAACTAAAAAGATAAATGCATACATTTTCAAGCTATTATTCATTTCCATGACTTTTCCAGGTCTGTTTTAAAACACTCTGATTTTGCTCTGACAGTAGGAATCCTCTATTTAATAATTCACTCAATGCAACTGCTTCTCTCTCCATGTTTGTTTGCGAGAAAAACAAGTGCTAGTAGGATAACCTGTTAGTGTTAGCAACAGTAACTAAGCATGAATGCATTATGCTAGTTAGGGAATTTTGATTAGTTTTTTCATTTGTTTTGCATAACCTTGACAGAAACAATACATGGAGATATATAAAGATTGATGACAAATTGATGCCAAACACCGCCAGAGATCAGCTCATGCAGCACAAGTTACCTTTGCACGCTCCTCATCATAGCTCTTCAGCGTTTTCTGGTATTTCTCAATTCTCTGGTGCATTTTGGCAATCTTTGGTTGAGAGAAAAACAAAAAGGTTATGAAAAATCTGAGAGATAATAATCACAGTGGCAAAAAAATAAAAACCAAATTATGCTAGTTAGGGAATTTTGATTAGTTTTTTCATTTGTTTTGCATAACCTTGACAGAAACAATACATGGAGATATATAAAGATTGATGACAAATTGATGCCAAACACCGCCAGAGATCAGCTCATGCAGCACAAGTTACCTTTGCACGCTCCTCATCATAGCTCTTCAGCGTTTTCTGGTATTTCTCAATTCTCTGGTGCATTTTGGCAATCTTTGGTTGAGAGAAAAACAAAAAGGTTATGAAAAATCTGAGAGATAATAATCACAAAATAAAAACCAAAGCTTACCTTCTCATTGAGATTTGAATTTTCTTCCTGTGTGTCCACTATTTTGTGGTTGAGCTGTGAAATGCTCCCAGACATCTGCTCCCACTGGCTCTGGAGCTTCTGGTGACGGTTCTAGTCAGCAAAAACAACAAACCATATTATACTAATGTGCATCGTGAGGGAACTGTGATCGTGATGGATGAATCCTGCTGCTGTGATTCACCTTCAGCCCTTTCATTTCTTGTTGGCTGGAACTCAGTGATTTCTCAGAGTTTTTCAGTCGTTCTTCACGCTCTTTTATCTGCAAGGAGACAAATGATCAGATTCATCAGCCTTTACTGAAACCAGTAAGACGGTCAAAGACGAGTCAGTGAAATGTACCACGTCATTCAGTTCTGAGATCTTGTGAGCAGCATCAGATTTGTCTTTGAGAAGCTGCTGGATCTTGTCTCTAAGCTGCTTTTCCGTTACTGCAAAAGAAAAGATGATGTAAAATAAATGTTAAAAGTAAAGAAAATATTTTAAGAGACTTTAAGAACACTTCAAATTACTACAAAAAAATGTAAATAATTTTACAAAAAAATACTCTACATATTTAAGATGAGAACAACACATTATTATGAATGAATTTTGTTATTAATATTGATAACTAATATTACAACATTCGATGAGGATATAAATATTTTTGGAAAGCTAAATCAAAATCTACTGAAAAAAAGTCTTAAAACTTAATATTTGAATTATTTGTAAAAGAAACTATAAACTACATTGAAACTAATTTGTAAAAAAAATATATATATATATATATATATATTCTCAGACAAATTAAAGAAAAAATATTTTAAAAGGCAGTATGGTTGTCATGATCTCACACCTTACACTATCACACGTAATATTATAATGTAAATTATATTTTGCAAATAACTCGCTTGTTTTTATATTATATGATGATGCAATAATGCCTATTTTTACATAATCCAGTGCATTCAATATTTAATAAATTATAAGTACTGCAGCATGTGATTATCTGATACACACAAACCAAAACATCAGCTTATTTTTAAATGAATAAATCTGACATCAGTGCAAAAAAAGATCTTTGAGATCAAATGTATATTTAGCTGATATCTCAATCATATTGAGGCTGACTTACACTGATAGGCTCTGCCTTTGATCTAGAGGAGAAGAGAAGAGTTGAATGGCACTGATTAGACTGAAGCAATCTCAAAAGAATGAAAACATTCATCACAAGGTGATTCTTACAGCGAGAACCGTCCTCCAGAAGAACATCAGAACTGTAAATGTACCGACAACCGCCGTAACCACCACCGGCTCCCAGGGGACGCCGTGCAAAGTGGGTCCCGGTCGCCATTCCTCTGGAAGATCAGTGATCAGCTGATCGACACAAAAACACATGAAGTATCATCAGTTTTATGATAACTACTACAAAAAACCTCCTCATTTGACTACTTGGTTTCTACTGAAGCACATTTTCACCAAGGGATATAAAAGTAAAAAAGGTCATTGCAACTTTTTATTTCACAATCTGACTTATATTCTAGCAATTCTGAGTTCACAATTATTCTGATTTCACAATAAAAATTTTTTTTTTAAAAATCAGAATTGATAGATATAAACTCAAAAAAAATTGTGAGAAACTAAATTCTGAGGAAATAAAAGAATTGCAAGATATAAACTCAGAATTCTAACTTTTTCCCTCAATTTAGTTATTTTGTTTCCACCATGGAATACACATTTTAAAACGTTATTGCACCTTTCTCACAACTCTCACTTTTATTTTCACAATTCTGAGTTATATCTCACTATTTTGACTTTTTTTTTACACAATTCTGAGGAAAAAGACTCTGAATTACGAGGTAGAAGCTTAGAATTCAGACTTTTTCTCACAAATTCCGAGTTTATATTTCGAAATTCTGATTTTTCCCCCTCAGAATTCTGAGTTTACATTCCACAATTCTATTATTTTGTTCAAATTTTTCAAATTTTGTTTCAAATTTTAAAACGTCATTGCAACCTTTTTCTCTCACAACTCTCACTTTTATTTTTGCAATTCTGAAAAAGACTGAATTACGAGATATAGCCTAAGCTTAGAATTCAGACTTTTTCTCACTAATTCAGAGTTTTTTTTTTTTGTTTGTTTCCAACACGGATTAAAAAAAAGGTAATTGTTACTTTATATCTCTTTATATTTTACAAATCTGACTTTATATCTCACAATTCTGAGAAAAAAAAAGTCAGAACTTTAAGATAAAAAGTCACAATTACTTTTTTACTTCTTTATCCTGTTTTGGAAACAAGCTTTAAATGCTTTCACTGTCTGACAGGTTTAGTTAGAAGCCCCAGATGTCAAATCTGTGACAGTTTCAGATCCATTTCTGCACTTTTTTAGAATTATACTGCCAAATCTAAAGCAGACAAGTCTTTTTAAGCACTGACCCTTATCACCACCAGCCACATGCAACAGAAACACAACACTAGGGGTTTACTGGACCTTCACCTCTGATGAAACCCAGTCACCTAATGCCTAGAATAAGCACTTACAACTCAGTTGTATTTATACGATCCTTAATGGACTTAACTCACTGGGATTGCAGAATTATTCAATGAGAGCTCAAAATACAGCCATTGTGTCATTATTACACAACTACTGCATGAATATTATACCGATCTGCTGACTGAATGATGGATGGCAAGCAGTTTAAGTCGTTATAAATCATGCAGTTCGCTCCTGAAGCCAGTGATCGAGTCTAGAGAGTGGAAACACTTACTTCCTGAAGTCTGGACAGGATGAAGACGAAAAAGGCTGTGTTTTCTATCTCAGCGGGTGGAGAGGTAAGACTCGGCTGTGAATCCATTCTCTTGAAGCGTTTGAACTTATTTACCAGAGTAACCGAGCGCTCAGAGACGGAGTTTGAAGCCGATAAACACGGTATAAATGGCGGGCCGCCGGTTCATATCGGGAACCCGGTGTTTTCTGATATAAAACCGCTCTGACTGACTATATCTAACTATATTTAAGCTGTATACAGGAGGATAGCAAGTATATACGATTAGCATGTTTTGAAATCGCGACTGGTGTAACAACAGCGCTGATCTCTTTCAACACGTCAACATTTCAAAGAGTCTCTCACGAAGAGAAGCATTTCCACTCTGGTCATGTGATGCTGACGGCGGCCTCTGATTGGTCAACAACGGGTGAGCGCAGGAGGAGATCCCATTTAGCTGTGATGCTAGCGGTTTTGAAAGATCATCAACTTGAATAAACGACGCCTCAGTGAATCTGTCGTATATAAGGCGGCGATATTTAATTTAAATGATTTGGAATTTAATCTAGGTAAGGTTTGATACACATTTGTCTCGAAAAGAGTTTAATTAACAGCTTTAGCATGAAGCCCTATTGGATTTCATTCACGCACATCGACACCATCAGCTGTCACATGACTTGAAGCAGAAGTGACAAAATCATTACTGTCGATCTTATAAAACACTAAATAAATATATAGAGGACAAACACGTCTACTTAAGGAACATACATTCCCTTATGAAAATATTTCGACAGGAAAAACCCTGTAAATTCAGTCAGTGTATTTGCTTTATATATATATATATATACACACACACACACACACACACACATTTTGCTATTTTTTGGAAACTTGAAATGTAACACTGCTGTTCAAAAGTTTGGGATCAGTAAGATTTTTAATGTGCTTTAAAGAAGTCTCTTCTGTTCATCATGGCTGCATTTATTTGACCAAAAATACAGAAAAAAACTGTAATATTGTAAAATATTATTAAAATTTTAAATACTGTTTTTCTATTTTAATATACTTTAAAATATAATTTATTCCTGTGATGCAAAGCTGATTTCCAGCATCATTACTCCAGTCTTAAGCGTCACATGATTCTTCAGAAATCATTCTAATATGCTGATTTATTATCAATGTTGGAAACAGTTTTGCTGCTTCATATTTTTTTTGGAACCTCTGATACTTTCTTCAGGATTCTTTGATGAATAAAGTTAAAAAGAACAGCATTTATTCAAAATAGAAATCCTTTCTAACAATATATGTCTTTATTAGCACTTTTGATCAATTTAACACATCATCGCTGAATAAAAGCATTAATTTCTTTAAAAAAAAATTACTGACCCCAAACTAATGGTAGTGTATATTGTTAGAAAAGATTTCTATTTTTCTATTTTCAGCCTGCGCCATCTAGAGTTTCATGACGGAACTTGGGATATATAATAAAATGTATAATTAAGTGTAACCCAGACATTCATGACGGCTTCATCACATTCATCATTCACTGTAGGCAGAGTAATAGGTCTCTGCTATATTAAATGAGATATATACGGTATCTGAATTTTTAATTTAGAGGCAGCTTAAAATCAAGGAACAGCAGTTCGAGCCAAAACACCAGCAACACCAGACAACAAACACAACCACAGATGACTCCAGAAACCATTACAGAAACCTTTCTCAAATTAGTTTGCTTCTCTGAAACCCAGAACCAAGTGAACTCCAACAGAAAATAATCCTGCTATTAACATCACACCAATTACTCATGCAACGGGAGTTCAGCGTGTCAGCGGCTAACAAGACTTATAATGAACACATAACCACATCCCAAACATGCTTGCTCATATGAACATTTCTTTAAAGTCAGTTAAATTTCTCTAAAAAGAGTTTGACAATCTGGAAAAGATAATTTTTTTATCAGTTCTAAACTCACTTTTTTTTAACTGCATTGACTGTCTGTTATATATGGACGCCCGTTTCCGCCACTGAATAAAAAAAAAAAAAGGTAATTGCGACCTTTTATCTCACAATTCTGAGATATAAACTCACAATTGCAAAAAAAAAAAGTCAGAATTGCGAGATATAAACTCGCAATTGCGAAAGAAAAAAGTCAGAATTGCGAGAAAAAAAAGTCAGAATTGCGAGATATAAACTCGCAATTGCGAGAAAAAAAAAGTCAGAATTGCGAGATATAAACTCGCAATTGCAAGAGAAAAAAGTCAGAATTGCGAGTTTATATCTCGCAATTCTGACTTTTTTTCTCAGAATTGCGTGATATAAACTCGCAATTGCAAGAGAAAAAAGTCAGAATTGCGAGAAAAAAAAGCCCGAATTGCGAGATATAAACTCGCAATTGCGAGAAAAAAAAGTCCGAACTGAGATATATAAACTCGCAATTGCGAGAAAAAAAAAGTCCGAATTGCAAGATATAAACTCGCAATTGCGAGAAAAAAA
>NW_015649565.1:50516-61827 GCF_001515625.1 Sinocyclocheilus rhinocerous | reverse complement strand
AAAAAAAAGTCAGAATTGCGAGATATAAACTCCCAATTGCGAGAAAAAAAAAAGTCAGAATTGCGAGATATAAACTCGCAATTGCGAGAAAAAAAAGTCCGAATTGCGATATATAAACTCGCAATTGCGAGAAAAAAAAGTCCGAATTGCGATATATAAACTCGCAATTGCGAGAAAAAAAAGTCCGAATTGCGATATATAAACTCGCAATTGCGAGAAAAAAAAGTCCGAATTGCGATATATAAACTCGCAATTGCGAGAAAAAAAAGTCCGAATTGCGAGATATAAACTCGCAATTGCGAGAAAAAAAAAGTCAGAATTGCGAGATATAAACTCGCAATTGCAAGAGAAAAAAGTCAGAATTGCGAGTTTATATCTCGCAGTTCTGACTTTATTTCTCAGAATTGAGACTTTTATGTCTCGCAATTTGCGAGTTTATATGACGCAATTCTGACTTTATTTCTCAGAATTGCGAGTTTATATCTCACATGAATGACTTTTTAACTCGCAATTGCGAGTTTACACCACGCAGTTCTGAGAAAAAAAAGTCAGAATTGCGAGTTTGTAACAATTCTGAGAAAGAAAAGTCAGAATTGTGAGATAAAAAGTCGCAATTACCTCTTTTATTTTTTATTCAGTGGCGGAAACGGGCTTCCATAGCTATAGCATCCATTACAGCAATGAAAAAAATCTAAATCAACAACACACAAATTGCACAAAACGTTGTGTGGCTAGAATCTTAAAATATTGTCTTACTCACAATTTCTCCATAAACTCCAAGATATTCTTTGACGAGAAGCACTAAAGCCCAAAGTTCATCTGCAGTCGATGAGCTGGAGGAAACACTGTCGTGGAAATCAGAGACGCTTGGAGACTCCAGTGAACCTGGTGACAGAAAACAACCGCTTTAGCTCAATATATGCAATATTAATTAATCAAACTGAAGGAAAAAGAAAACCACGGACACACCTGAAGATGGATCCACTTCAAAGTGAAAGCCGATGTCCACTGATTTCTCTAAAATAGCATGAGGCCCCTTCTGAATCTCCTCAGCGTCCTCGAACCCTATCTGGGCGTCTTTATTTCTGTTGAAATGGCCCTCCTCGAGACCCACGTCTTTACTGTGAGACAGATCTTTGTTCATATTTAATTCAGAATTCAGAATCACTTCAGATTCGTTCTGCTCCTCATGCATCGCAGGACTCTCGGGTGGTTCGGTCATTTCGACGTTACTGTCCAAACCCTTCACCTCTTCAGAGTCGATTTTTTCATCTGGGAAAATAAGGCGCATAAAATCTTTAATACAACATTAACCCTATAAAGCCTGACATTTGAAATAATCTGACATTTTTGAACTGGAACAGTTTATTGAACCTTTAGACAATATATTAAAGAAAAGTTTGCATATACACTACCGGTCAAAAGTTTGGGATTAGAACGATTTGTAATGTTTTTTACAGGAGTCTCCCCACGTCTTTACTGTGAGACAGATCTTTGTTCATATTTAATTCAGAATTCAGAATCACTTCAGATTCGTTCTGCTCCTCATGCGTCGCAGGACTCTCGGGTGGTTCGGTCATTTCGACGTTACTGTCCAAACCCTTCACCTCTTCAGAGTCGATTTTTTCATCTGGGAAAATAAGGCGCATAAAATCTTTAATAAAACATTAACCCTATAAAGCCTGACATTTGAAATAATCTGA
Source organism: Sinocyclocheilus rhinocerous (assembly GCF_001515625.1). NCBI lineage: Eukaryota > Metazoa > Chordata > Actinopteri > Cypriniformes > Cyprinidae > Sinocyclocheilus > Sinocyclocheilus rhinocerous. The sequence goes on along the minus strand of NW_015649565.1, from coordinate 60,124 downwards.
CATTTTTTAACTGGAACAGTTTATTGAACCTTTAGACAATATATTAAAGAAAAGTTTGCATATACACTACCGGTCAAAAGTTTGGGATTAGAACGATTTGTAATGTTTTTTACAGGAGTCTCTTCTGCTCATCAAGGCTGCATTTATTTGATCAAAAATACAGGAAAAAATGAAATATTGTGAAATATTATTATGATGTAAAATAACGTTTTTCTATTTTAATATACATTAAAATGTAATTTATTTCTGTGATCAAAGCTGTATTTTCAGCATCATTACTCCAGTGTAAAGTGTCACACGATCTTCAGAAATCATTCTAATATGCTGATTTATTATCAGTGCTGGAAACTGTTGCGCTGCTTAATATTTTTTTGGAACCTGTGATACTTTTTTCAGGATTCAAGAAAAAGAAGAGCATTTATTTAAAATAGAAATCTTTTCTAACAATATACACTACAGCTCAAAAATTTGGGGTCAGTACATTTCAATTTACAAAATTCAGCAAGGATGTGTTAAATTGTTAAGAAGTGATAGCAAAGATTTATATTGTTAGAAAAGATTTATATTTTGAATAAATGCTGTTTTTTGATCAAATAAATGCAGCCTTGATGAGCAGAAGAGACTTCTTTAAAAAACATTACAAGTCTTACTGATCCCAAACTTTTGACCGGTAGTGTATGTTTTTTTGTTGAGTATCATATTTGATGCATCAGGCTTTTATGGCTCATATAGTCTGATATAGTGAGAATATGTAGGAAAAAAACGGAATCTCAATTTTATTTATAGACCCAAAATGAGCAAAAATATGCAATTTGGTTCAGATGCTGATATTTATATGAACAAAAAGTTATGAAATTCTGATGTTTGTAATGTAAATCAGTGAGATCTTTATAACAGTATAGCAGATACTGACATAAAATGATATAAATATCAGTCGTCACTCTATATATCCAATAATATGTCTAAGATGAAATTTAAATGATCAAAACATAATGCAATGATGATTGCCTGATGATCATATTTGAGACTCGCTGATTTTTCTAACTAATTTTTCTAATTTTTAAAACAATGCAAACAGTATCTGATTTTAGGTAAAACCTGAAATGACTCATTGAAACAAGCAAATGCATATAATTAGTATTTTGTCATAACAAAAATAAACACCGGTATTCGGTATGAACCGGTATACCGCCCAGCACTAGTTTGGAAATGCAAGCATTGCTGTTAGTACTGCTAAAATGACCTGTTTCAGATGCAAGATGTTCTTCCTCGACCAATGGTGCGCTGTCACTGGCTGCTGAATATTTCTGTCGTAAAGCGAAAACGATCTCCTGGAAAGCGTCTAAGATGGCAGCCTCGAAGTCATACATTTCCGGTTCCTTCTGCTGTCCGTGTTCCTGAGATGTCCGGTCTCTTTCATTAAATATGTCCTCTGTGGCGTCGAGAATCGAGTTCTCCGCGGCCTCCATGATCTGGTCCAGCGTTCGCTCGATTTCCTCCGTGTCCGTCTGCAGCTCTCTGGCAGACTTCATCTCCAGATCTAGATCAGAAAACAGGGCTTCGATTTTGAACAGGTTCTTACGGGCTAAATACTTCTGCATGCGCTCCATGTCCTCGTCCTTCAGGTGATCGCGTAAGATTGAGAGTCTCAGCACGTTATCGCTGTATTCAGGCTCCTCGGGAGGAAGACGGATTTCATCGTTTTCTTCTTGCTTTGTGGTGTTTGCGCTTTGTTGGGATTCAACCCACTGATCACCTTCAGGTTGTTGGTTTTCTTTGGGTTCTTGTATGCCTTCTGTGAGCTGAGATTAGCACTGGCGAAATCTTCCAACTGAACCATAGCTAAGGTTTATCCAAAAAAGTCGCTAGGTTTGTCAGTATGAATATTCTATGGAAAAAAGCCGCTAAAAGGGTCTGAAGTTGCTAAATCTAGTGCTAAAGTCGCGCTCGTGTGTGTGAGACGCGGGAGCTGATGGCAGGGGGCGGTGGATATTTGTGGCGGTCAATGTGGATATTGTGGATGAGTTCTTCTGTGTCATCACGTTCTATTAGTTCTACAGCTTCAGTTTCGGAACTTTCACGCTTAGTAACACATACAGCTGTTCCCTCACCACAGTGCAACAGTGAAAAGGGACCCCTTTCAAACAGTCGCGTTCCGAACGTTGTTTAAGTGACATAAGTATTGCGGTATTTTAAAAATTCATATCATAACAAAAATAAACACCGGTATTCGGTATGAACCGGTATACCGCCCAGCACTAGTTTGGAAATGCAAGCATTGCTGTTAGTACTGCTAAAATGACCTTTTTCAGATGCAAGATGTTCTTCCTCGACCAATGGTGCGCTGTCACTGGCCGCTGAATATTTCTGTCGTAAAGCGAAAACGATCTCCTGGAAAGCGTCTAAGATGGCAGCCTCGAAGTCATACATTTCCGGTTCCTTCTGCTGTCCGTGTTCCTGAGATGTCCGGTCTCTTTCATTAAATATGTCCTCTGTGGCGTCGAGAATCGAGTTCTCCGCGGCCTCCATGATCTGGTCCAGCGTTCGCTCGATTTCCTCCATGTCCGTCTGCAGCTCTCTCGCAGACTTCATCTCCAGATCTAGATCAGAAAACAGGGCTTCGATTTTGAACAGGTTCTTACGGGCTAAATACTTCTGCATGCGCTCCATGTCCTCGTCCTTCAGGTGATCGCGTAAGATTGAGAGTCTCAGCACGTTATCGCTGTATTCAGGCTCCTCGGGAGGAAGACGGATTTCATCGTTTTCTTCTTGCTTTGTGGTGTTTGCGCTTTGTTGGGATTCAACCCACTGATCACCTTCAGGTTGTTGGTTTTCTTTGGGTTCTTGTATGCCTTCTGTGAGCTGAGATTCAGAAGAAAGAAGAGCATTTTCATCTTCTAAAAACTCTTCGGCATCTTCATCCACATCCTCTTCAGGACTTTGTTGTTCTGATTCCAGTGTGTTTTTCAGTAGATCCACAAGTTCGTTCTTCACTTTATCAATCTGTTCATCCATTTGGGCAAATGGAGGTGCAGTTTCTGGGCTTTCTGTAACAAGTTCCTCCTTTAACTTCTCATCTTCGCCAAACGATTCTCTCACTTTTTCGCTATTCTTCGTAACTGCATCCTGAGGATTGTCTGCAGTGTTTATGTTTGCATTTTCATTCATGCTCATGCTGGCCTTCTGAAGAAGGTCTTCAACGTCTAGCTTCTCCTGATCGTTTTCTTTAGTGATTTCACTTATATTTAATACCGGTGGTGCTTTTGCAGACTCTGTTTCCAATGCTGGTTCAGATGGGACGTCTTGACTCATATCCGAAGCAGTTTTAGCATTTGGAGACAGATGAGAAGATTCTGGGATTTTGAAATCAATGGCTTCATCTGCATTAGCCAGTTCTTCAAAATCGCTTTGTGCATGTGTGACCTCAAGACCAGCTTGTTCTTCAACATCAGCAGCTGAAAGCGATTCTTTGGTGAGCTCCTGAAGCGATTCGTTCTCTTGCGTTTCACCTTCATGCTCTGTTTTGAAAGCATCTTTAAAGGTTGGCCTGTTCTCATCCTCAAGTGTTTTCTCTGGTGTTTGTAGTGGTAAATCTTTATCATTTAGCTCTGTTTTAGCAGGTTCTTCATGTGCTACGTCTAAACTTGCGGTTTGTGTTTCAAGTGGCTCAAAATCAGAGTCACTTTGGTTGTGCAAAAGCTCAGAATAATCAATATCTTGTGCGTCAGGATCTGACGGTTCTGTTTCTACTTCTTCTGAAATGACCTCAGCATCTTGGCTTATTGGAATATCTTCTGTCTCTTCTGTTAGTGCATCTATAAATTCAGACGTTGGTACTGATGAAACATCTGTCTTTGACTGAAAGCCATCAGAATCCTCTTCAGTAGATTTTTGTAATGTCTTGATTTCAGGAGCTTCTACAGATTCTGAATCATCTGCCTTAGATTCAAGAAGCAATGTTGATTCTGAATCGACTGACTTTGATTCATGAAGTGATTCGTTCTACAGATTCTGAATCATCTGCCTTAGATTCAAGAAGCAATGTTGATTCTGAATCGACTGACTTTGATTCATGAAGTGATTCGGAATCTTCTGACTTAGATTCATGAAGTGATTCTGAATTCAAGTGGCTCAAAATCAGAGTCACTTTGGTTGTGCAAAAGCTCAGAATAATCAATATCTTGTGCGTCAGGATCTGACGGTTCTGTTTCTACTTCTTCTGAAATGACCTCAGCATCTTGGCTTATTGGAATATCTTCTGTCTCTTCTGTTAGTGCATCTATAAATTCAGACGTTGGTACTGATGAAACATCTGTCTTTGGCTGAAAGCCATCAGAATCCTCTTCAGTAGATTTTTGTAATGTCTTGATTTCAGGAGTACCGACTTTGATTCATGAAGTGATTCTGAATCTTCTGCCTTAGATTCGAGAAGCAATGTTGATTCTGAATCGACTGTCTTTGATTCATGAAGTGATTCTGAATCTTCTGACTTAGATTCATGAAGTGATTCTGAATCTTCTGCCTTAGATTCAAGAAGCGATGTTGATTCAGAATCGACCGACTTTGATTCATGAAGTGATTCTGAACCTAGTGACTCTGATTCAAGTATCGATGTTGATTCCGAATCTAATGACTCTGATTCAAGAGGCTCCACTGATTCTGTCGTTGTCATTTGAGATGCATCTTCATTCTGAGCTGGTTCTTTTGATTCTTCTGTTGAATTCATCTTCTGACTTAGATTCATGAAGTGATTCTGAATCTTCTGCCTTAGATTCAAGAAGCGATGTTGATTCAGAATCGACCGACTTTGATTCATGAAGTGATTCTGAATCTTCTGCCTTAGATTCAAGAAGCGATGTTGATTCAGAATCGACCGACTCTGATTCATGAAGTGATTCTGAATCTTCTGACTTAGATTCAAGAAGCGATGTTGATTCTGAATCGACTGACTTTGATTCATGAAGTGATTCTGAACCTAGTGACTCTGATTCAAGAATCGATGTTGATTCCGAATCTAATGACTCTGATTCAAGAGGCTCCACTGATTCTGTCGTTGTCATTTGAGATGCATCTTCATTCTGAGCTGGTTCTTTTGATTCTTCTGTTGAATTCTCGTTTTCTAGCAACAATGTGCTGCCTAATAACACATCTATGTCATAGCTTTCAAACTGATCAAGACCAGTCTCAAAGCAAACAAAATCTGTTTCCTGAAAAGGGAAAGAAAGACTCATGTTAACCAAATGTCTCATCAAAAACGACCAGACATAAGTCAATATTAACCACATCAACTCACCTCTGTGGGTACCTCCAATTCTTTTTCAGTATATATATGATTTATATTAAGATATTCCTTTGGGAAATAACCAAAGTGGTTTCCAACCTATGCAAACAGAGGAAGAGAAGAAAAGGTACATTTTTGCGCTACAGTATAAGTACCTTTTAACACAGTTTTCAAAAAACATAAAACCATAAAAAAACAGTAAAAATAAAACAGAACCAAAAGAAAAAATATATAATGCATAAAATAAGAACTAAAATAATATGCACAAAACATGGCAGTCTGCACTTATATTTAAAAATGTAAAAAAAAAATGTAAAAAAAATTAATTTTTTTTATATTCCACTCTCATTAAAAAAAGTATTGAAACAAATAAATAGAGAGGAAAGTTGAATAAACTCTAACACAAAGCACACAAATACTAGGTAAAATACTACATTTTAATTAGTTTAACTATTTATCATATACTCATAGTCAACATTTCCTTCAACTCAAGCTATTTAAATTAATTTGTTTAATTAAGCTTATGGTAATGCACTGAGTTTGGAATTGGATTTAGACCATTTTAAAACCAGAATCAAACATTTACTATCATACTAAACCTCCAATACAGGTAAAGGGCACAGATTTGGAGAAATGTAGCATCGCATAACTTGCTCAGCAATGGATGCTCTGCAGTGAATGGGTGCCGTCAGAATGAGAGTCCAAACAGCTGATAAAAACATCACAATAATCCACAAGTAATCCACAGCACTCCAGTCCATCAGTTAATGTCTTGTGACGCGAAAAGAAACAAATCTATCAAGATGTCTGAACTTGAAACCATTGTTTCCTGCTAAAATACGAGTCCATAATCCATAATAACGCTTCCTCTGGTGAAAAAGACCATTGTGTATTGTCCTTCACTTCAAAATCCACCCACATATTTGTTTAAAACTGTTCTGGACTGTTTTGGCTTGTAAACGGTGCTTGATCTGTGCAGATTTCTTTCTTGATTCAGACCAGACCACTTTTTCACTGGAGGAAGTGTTATTATGGATTATGGATATTTTAGCTGGAAGCAATGGTTTGAAAACGCCGTAATAATGAATTTATTTATTTTGTCTTCTCAAGATTTTTTAAGGATTATTGTGATGTTTTTATCAGGTGTTTGGACTCTCATTCTGACGGCACCCATTCACTGCAGAGCATCCATTGCTGAGCAAGTGATGCAATGCTACATTTCTCCAAATCTGTTCTGATGAAGAAACAAACTCATCTACATCTTGGATGCTCTGAGGGTGAGCATATTTCAGCAAATTTTCATTTTTGTGTGAACTATTCCTTTAACACATTTCTCAGCTGTTGAAGATTCATGCATGATCTGTCGCCCAACTAAATAAATACATGTAGACTGTTTGCGATGATAATAATAATAATACTAATCAAATACTCCGCATGGCAACTGAGTACATCATCAGCAACACCCATAACAACCAAACAATCAATCAATCAATCATTAACAGTTTACTTACACTACCAGCCCACACGTCTGATCTCTGCCCTGAGAGTTTATAATATACATATATCGTCTCTCCTTTCTTAAAAGAGAGAAACCGGCAGTCCGGCCCCGTGAAATCCTTGGCGGCCTTCCCTCTGCCGAGAAGCACTAAAGAGACACAAAAAAACACGTTAGGATAAAAACTACTCACTTCATGTTCGATTATGAAAGCTTACCATGTACATTCACTTGAAGTTAAGAACAAAACACTTTTCTGCATGAAAGTTGCATGAAAAATGTTAGATTTTTGCTTGCAATGTGGATTTTTAACTTAGAATCGAATGCAATATGGCATAAAAAACATTGTGATTAATTCATTCTAATTTGCATCAAAAATAAAGCATATTAAAGGGACAATGCAACAAATCATAATGGTCCAAAATGGGAATTTATGTCTTAAGCAAAATATATCCTTAATTTCTTACTAATTATTTTGAACTACAACATGATCTGGATATTTATGGACAGTTTTTGTGAGATTCAACCAATCAGGTTGCATTAAGAAATTTTGTGCGTTGAATGTTTTGCAACTGTGTGATGAAACAGTACTGCATGCATTTTTTTACCATTTAATGATAACATAAATTCACAATTTCTGATGAAAGTGGTGCTACAAGTAAAAATGAAAATTATATTTTATTGCAAATACATAATCTAAGGAAAGAGGGATTGGGAATGATTATATTATTTACTGTATAAGTTTAGTAATTTTAACAGGAAAAAATATATTAAAATGCTAGTTAATAAAATTGTTAACTAAATTAAGTTGCCTTACCATAAAAAATAAAAATATTTTATATTTTAAAAGACAATATATCTGATGTTTTTAAAGTTTTTTTTATTTTTAAACGTTAGTTTTACAGTAAAGTTCGAGTAAGAACACCTACAAGTTGTTTTAATACCTAACAATAAAATTATTACAGTGCTGTTTTGAAAAAGAAGCAATTTCTTTTGTGAATTAATAAATCATGCATCAGAGAGTTATATATATATAGTTCGATTATGAAAGCTTACCATGTACATTCACTTGAAGTTAAGAACAAAACACTTTTCTGCATGAAAGTTGCATGAAAAATGTTAGATTTTTGCTTGCAATGTGGATTTTTAACTTAGAATCGAATGCAATATGGCATAAAAAACATTGTGATTAATTCATTCTAATTTGCATCAAAAATAAAGCATATTAAAGGGACAATGCAACAAATCATAATGGTCCAAAATGGGAATTTATGTCTTAAGCAAAATATATCCTTAATTTCTTACTAATTATTTTGAACTACAACATGATCTGGATATTTATGGACAGTTTTTGTGAGATTCAACCAATCAGGTTGCATTAAGAAATTTTGTGCGTTGAATGTTTTGCAACTGTGTGATGAAACAGTACTGCATGCATTTTTTTACCATTTAATGATAACATAAATTCACAATTTCTGATGAAAGTGGTGCTACAAGTAAAAATGAAAATTATATTTTATTGCAAATACATAATCTAAGGAAAGAGGGATTGGGAATGATTATATTATTTACTGTATAAGTTTAGTAATTTTAACAGGAAAAAATATATTAAAATGCTAGTTAATAAAATTGTTAACTAAATTAAGTTGCCTTACCATAAAAAATAAAAATATTTTATATTTTAAAAGACAATATATCTGATGTTTTTAAAGTTTTTTTTATTTTTAAACGTTAGTTTTACAGTAAAGTTCGAGTAAGAACACCTACAAGTTGTTTTAATACCTAACAATAAAATTATTAGTGCTGTTTTGAAAAAGAAGCAATTTCTTTTGTGAATTAATAATTCATGCATCAGAGAGTTATATATATATATATTTTTTTTTTATATAGTTTTATGTATGTTTTTTGTCAACAACAGTTCAACCCAATTCATCTCAAACGTGAACAATCGAATCACGTTTCGCAGGCTGTTTGTAATAACGACCTTCCCAATCAAGCAATTGGTCAGTTTTACATGGCGATATGCAACCAGGCCTTATATTTAATGTTATTAAGGGTTTCAGCATGTGATAGTACCATATTAAAAGCATATAACATGCATCGACTGGGTCAAAGAACCATATTGAGTGTGCAGTGCGATCATGTTGTTAGCTCGACTGGCTAAACTGAGCTCAGTGTCAACAGACAGGATCTTCAAGGACGCCGCTGCTCAATATCAGCCCTCTACGCAGCATAAAACCCCGCTTCTCATTAAATTCATTTATTGTTACATTTGTTACAAAGTTCCAGTATCCCGCGGCAGCGGCGATGCGGCCTTTATGACGTCAGCAGCATCCTGATACAAAGTTCCAGAGATACTCACTGCTGCATTCATCATCGGCGCATCGCTTCAGGTCCGAGAAGCGCCGGTCTGCACTGCTCTGAGGGAAACACGCGTACAGACCGAGCATAAAAACATAATAAAAACAGGGATTCGGTGCAGCCATGCTGGCAGCTGTTGATCGCAGAGCCGCTGCCGACACGTCAGCAGATCCGAGCTGCTTCTGCGAGGAGGAGAAAAGCCCGGAGTCACGTTACAGCGCGCTTAAAGAGACCGCAGCAGCACAACAACACGCCACGCAAGCGCAGAGCTACAGGATCACGCACAATAAAGGCTTTTTAGAATGTTTCTTACGTTTTACTATATTATTTTTCATTTATTAGTGTGTTTTTTAATCAGGTACATTGTTGCGTAATTTGATCATAAATAATGTTTGGAACAAGAAACAACTGTAAACTTTCTTCAATAAGATAACTCAAAAAGCGATAGATAGATAGATAGACAGACAGATA
>NW_015649565.1:47275-50470 GCF_001515625.1 Sinocyclocheilus rhinocerous | reverse complement strand
TATTCCTTAAAAAAACATATATTACATAAAAAAGTTTTGTAAATTTTGTAAGGTATTCATTTTTGTTTATAAATAAAAATGTATGTTTGAAACAAAAACTATATATATATATATATATATATAGTTTTTGTTTCAAACATACATTTTTATTTATAAACATGAATGAATACCTTACAAAATTTACAAAACTTTTTTATGTAATATATGTTTTTTTAAGGAATATTTAATATATTTGGATATAAATGTCTGGTATCTTGCTGGGTTTTAAATTCAAAAAATGAATCAATAAATAAATCAATAAATAAAACCATTCTGAACTCTACTGAACAGTTATGTTGTTCGTCCTCGTTATCTGGTCTCAATAATGTTCTCAGTCATTTATTTCTGTTTAAGTTAAAAACTAAAGTTTTTTTTGTGTGTGTGTTAAACTAGGCTACTTGTTTTGATTTTCACATTATGTTTGCAAAATTATAAAATTATATTTTCCCTTAACGTTTAAAACAACTGGATGTTTTTAGTGTTCATTTATAAATAATGGTTTCATAAACTGTGTTTCACATAAGTTCATCTTTTGAAACATCGCTCGTCTTATGTAATGATCGATTAAACCGCCTGCGCTCGTTGGCGTTATTGTCCTCCTGTGCGGCAGGTGGCGCTGTGAACCGGTCACGCTCTCCGCTCGTTTCGACGAGGGAGAGATCTGTTACTCTAAACACGTGTGCGTGACACGTGTTTAGAGTTACATTTGGATCAAAACGCGTTTATTGCGTGCTATTTGTAGCATACGGCTTTTTAGTCTCATTATACTTTTTAGTCTCCGTGAAGCAGCGCAATATGGATGATATAGAGACTGAGCTCAATATCGCAGCAGCGCGTTCGGACTCTCCGGAGGATAAAGACAGAAATCAGGAACAGATTAAACAGGCCGTTCTCCTCCACCAGTCTCAGCCAGACCCCAGAGGTGATGTCCTGATGATATCTCATCATGTTTATTGAGCGTTTACGCGGTCAAGGGCACTCACTCAAACGGGTGTTTTCGTTTTTCAGGTTTATTCACAGCGATCGACTTCCTCAAGTCCAACAGAAAGTGTCTGAAACTGATCAGAGAGGCGATGCTGCGGCATAACTGGCAGGAGGCTGCGAGGTATTTCAGCTCTTACATTCAGACACTGGAGGCTGGAACTCATCCCCAAGTGCGATCAGCTGCGTCTGAGGTACATCAGCCTGTGGAGCCCTGTCAAATCTGCTTATAAGTTTCTATTATATGCGTTATGAAATCAATTCACTTTTCTTGCATAGAAAGAAACATAACATATGGAGTGACCCTGTGCACTGCATTCATAGCCTGTCACATATATAATGTCATTGCTGGAATATCTTGTCTATTTTTTAAGGAATATTTAATATCTCTTTGGAAAGAAATGTCTGGTGACCAAATGCTAAAACAAGGAATAGTTCAACCAAAAATGAGAATTTGCTGAAAATGTGCTCACCTTCAGGCCATCCAAGATATAACCTTCCATTCAAAAGTTTGGGATCAGTAAGATTTGTTATGTTTTTTAAAGAAGTCTCTTCTGTTCATCAAGGCTGCATTTATTTATTCAGAAATACGAAAAATACAGTGAAAATTGTGAAATATTATTGCAACTTCAAATAATGGTTTTCTATTTTAATATACTTTAAAGTATAATTTATTCCTGTGATGCAGCGCTGAATTTTCAGCATCATTACTCCAGTCATCAGTGTCATATTATCTTCAGAAATCATTCTAATATTCTGATTTATTATCAATGTTGGAAACAGTTTTGCTGCTCAACATTTCTCAACAAATGAAAAAACAAACCCATTTTAAACAAATCATTAACAATCTGCTTGATTCTGTCCCATCAGATCACGTGGCGTTTAGGCACAGAAATTCTGCGTCATCTTCCTAATTCCAGCCTTGATGATTTCAATGCTTTTTATGAACAGTTGAAAAACTTTGGCGTCAGAAACTACTCAAAGGTAAGCATTGCATTATAAACATCCAGACCTCCTTCTAACATCATGCACGCTGCACTCAAGCGATGCATTTGATCAGTACGTTATGTAACTTGTCATGTTGTAGATCTGTTTGGAGCATTGCTTTCATCTTATGCTGAACGGCCAGATGGATGAAGCCAAGCGGCAGCTGTCCATCGCAGACAGCTGGAGATACGGCAAGCAGTCGAATGCTCAGTCCATGACGAAAAAGCTCATCCGCTCCTACTGCGGTTATCTAGATTACTTGATCTGGAATGAGAAGAAGACCTCAGCACTTGGGAGCGGTAAGAAGATCAATAATCTGACATTAAACTGGGGTTTCTCTCTTTGCATCTGTCTTAAATGATGTTCTCTGTCAATACTTTTGCTGTCAGAGGAGGAGTGCGCTAACCGTGAGATGCACAGCTACTTCAGACAAGCCTCTGTGACCCTGAAGGAGATCGTCAGTCAGCCTGGAGTCTGGGATCCTTTCGTGTTGAGTTACATTCATGTGAGACTCTATCTCACCTTGTGCGAAGTGACTTGTTTGGGGTTTGTTTCGACTAAAGTGACAGTTCTGTCGTCATTTACTCCCCCTCATGATTTGTTTGTGCAAAGAAAGCCTTAAGGGCAAATTGCACGATGAGAGTAATACAGAAGAGTCTTATAGTAGCCCTGTTTAAATACACATGAGATTTGTGAGCGAATAATAGCTCATATTTTAGTCTATTTGTTACACAAGGCTGTTGTGTGACTTTAAAAGACTTGCAATCTAGTGAACAAGTTATATGCATTATATGAATGTTCTGTTTCTTTAAAAGTGTTTAAATGTTTTTGAAAGAAGTCTCTTCTGCTCACCAAGGCTGTATTTCTTTGATCAAAAATACTGTGAAAATTTTGAAATATTTTTACAGTTTAAAACAGCTGTTTTCTGTTGTAATATATGTTAAAATGTAATTTATTTCTGTGATCAAAGCTGTATTTTCAGCATCATTACTCCAGTCTTCAGTGTCGCATGATCTTCAGAAATCATGATAATATGCTAATTTGCTGCTCAAGAAACATTTCTGATTATTATCAATGTTGGAAACAGTTGTGCTGCTTCATATTTTTATGGAAACTGTGATGCATTTTATGTTTCAGGAGGATTCACAGATGAATAGAAAGTTCAAAAGAACAGCATTTATTTGAAAT
>NW_015649565.1:15503-45747 GCF_001515625.1 Sinocyclocheilus rhinocerous | reverse complement strand
TTTTTTTGTGTGTGTGTTAAACTAGGCTACTTGTTTTGATTTTCACATTATGTTTGCAAAATTATAAAATTATATTTTCCCTTAACGTTTAAAACAACTGGATGTTTTTAGTGTTCATTTATAAATAATGGTTTCATAAACTGTGTTTCACATAAGTTCATCTTTTGAAACATCGCTCGTCTTATGTAATGATCGATTAAACCGCCTGCGCTCGTTGGCGTTATTGTCCTCCTGTGCGGCAGGTGGCGCTGTGAACCGGTCACGCTCTCCGCTCGTTTCGACGAGGGAGAGATCTGTTACTCTAAACACGTGTGCGTGACACGTGTTTAGAGTTACATTTGGATCAAAACGCGTTTATTGCGTGCTATTTGTAGCATACGGCTTTTTAGTCTCATTATACTTTTTAGTCTCCGTGAAGCAGCGCAATATGGATGATATAGAGACTGAGCTCAATATCGCAGCAGCGCGTTCGGACTCTCCGGAGGATAAAGACAGAAATCAGGAACAGATTAAACAGGCCGTTCTCCTCCACCAGTCTCAGCCAGACCCCAGAGGTGATGTCCTGATGATATCTCATCATGTTTATTGAGCGTTTACGCGGTCAAGGGCACTCACTCAAACGGGTGTTTTCGTTTTTCAGGTTTATTCACAGCGATCGACTTCCTCAAGTCCAACAGAAAGTGTCTGAAACTGATCAGAGAGGCGATGCTGCGGCATAACTGGCAGGAGGCTGCGAGGTATTTCAGCTCTTACATTCAGACACTGGAGGCTGGAACTCATCCCCAAGTGCGATCAGCTGCGTCTGAGGTACATCAGCCTGTGGAGCCCTGTCAAATCTGCTTATAAGTTTCTATTATATGCGTTATGAAATCAATTCACTTTTCTTGCATAGAAAGAAACATAACATATGGAGTGACCCTGTGCACTGCATTCATAGCCTGTCACATATATAATGTCATTGCTGGAATATCTTGTCTATTTTTTAAGGAATATTTAATATCTCTTTGGAAAGAAATGTCTGGTGACCAAATGCTAAAACAAGGAATAGTTCAACCAAAAATGAGAATTTGCTGAAAATGTGCTCACCTTCAGGCCATCCAAGATATAACCTTCCATTCAAAAGTTTGGGATCAGTAAGATTTGTTATGTTTTTTAAAGAAGTCTCTTCTGTTCATCAAGGCTGCATTTATTTATTCAGAAATACGAAAAATACAGTGAAAATTGTGAAATATTATTGCAACTTCAAATAATGGTTTTCTATTTTAATATACTTTAAAGTATAATTTATTCCTGTGATGCAGCGCTGAATTTTCAGCATCATTACTTCAGTCATCAGTGTCATATTATCTTCAGAAATCATTCTAATATTCTGATTTATTATCAATGTTGGAAACAGTTTTGCTGCTCAACATTTCTCAACAAATGAAAAAACAAACCCATTTTAAACAAATCATTAACAATCTGCTTGATTCTGTCCCATCAGATCACGTGGCGTTTAGGCACAGAAATTCTGCGTCATCTTCCTAATTCCAGCCTTGATGATTTCAATGCTTTTTATGAACAGTTGAAAAACTTTGGCGTCAGAAACTACTCAAAGGTAAGCATTGCATTATAAACATCCAGACCTCCTTCTAACATCATGCACGCTGCACTCAAGCGATGCATTTGATCAGTACGTTATGTAACTTGTCATGTTGTAGATCTGTTTGGAGCATTGCTTTCATCTTATGCTGAACGGCCAGATGGATGAAGCCAAGCGGCAGCTGTCCATCGCAGACAGCTGGAGATACGGCAAGCAGTCGAATGCTCAGTCCATGACGAAAAAGCTCATCCGCTCCTACTGCGGTTATCTAGATTACTTGATCTGGAATGAGAAGAAGACCTCAGCACTTGGGAGCGGTAAGAAGATCAATAATCTGACATTAAACTGGGGTTTCTCTCTTTGCATCTGTCTTAAATGATGTTCTCTGTCAATACTTTTGCTGTCAGAGGAGGAGTGCGCTAACCGTGAGATGCACAGCTACTTCAGACAAGCCTCTGTGACCCTGAAGGAGATCGTCAGTCAGCCTGGAGTCTGGGATCCTTTCGTGTTGAGTTACATTCATGTGAGACTCTATCTCACCTTGTGCGAAGTGACTTGTTTGGGGTTTGTTTCGACTAAAGTGACAGTTCTGTCGTCATTTACTCCCCCTCATGATTTGTTTGTGCAAAGAAAGCCTTAAGGGCAAATTGCACGATGAGAGTAATACAGAAGAGTCTTATAGTAGCCCTGTTTAAATACACATGAGATTTGTGAGCGAATAATAGCTCATATTTTAGTCTATTTGTTACACAAGGCTGTTGTGTGACTTTAAAAGACTTGCAATCTAGTGAACAAGTTATATGCATTATATGAATGTTCTGTTTCTTTAAAAGTGTTTAAATGTTTTTGAAAGAAGTCTCTTCTGCTCACCAAGGCTGTATTTCTTTGATCAAAAATACTGTGAAAATTTTGAAATATTTTTACAGTTTAAAACAGCTGTTTTCTGTTGTAATATATGTTAAAATGTAATTTATTTCTGTGATCAAAGCTGTATTTTCAGCATCATTACTCCAGTCTTCAGTGTCGCATGATCTTCAGAAATCATGATAATATGCTAATTTGCTGCTCAAGAAACATTTCTGATTATTATCAATGTTGGAAACAGTTGTGCTGCTTCATATTTTTATGGAAACTGTGATGCATTTTATGTTTCAGGAGGATTCACAGATGAATAGAAAGTTCAAAAGAACAGCATTTATTTGAAATTTAATTTCAAATTTTTTTTTAATAAAAAATAAATCAAATATTTTACTTACCCCCAAATTTTGAATGGTAATAAATCACAGTTTCCACAAAAAATATGAAGCAGCACAACTGTTTTCAACATTGATAATAATCAGAAATGTTTCTTCAAAAGACTGGAGTAATGATGCTGAAAATTCAGCTTTGATCACAGCAATACATTACATTTGAACAGATATTCAAATTTAAAAAAATGCTATTTTAAATTGTAATAATATTTTAAAATTGTCACTGTATTTTTGATCAAATGCAGCCTTGCTGAGCAGGAGACTTCTTTCAAAATCCTAAAAAAAACTTTATGACTATTTTTGATCAATTTAATGCATCCTTTGCTGAATAAAATGATTAGCTTCTTTAAAGGGGTCATATGATGCAATTTCATTTTTTCCTTTCTCTTTGGAGTGTTACAAGCTCTTGGTGCATAAAGAAGATCTGTAAAGTTGCAAAGACTAAAGTCTCAAATCCAAATAGATATTCTTACATTTTATGGAGGACTGTTTACTGATCCTGGGAGAGTAACGTTTGACTAAAATGCCGGCAGTTCTGACTCACGTAAGTACGTTTTCATTTAAAGGATTTGCCACTGATGATTCAAACGCGAGTTTTGGGCAGTGTGGATTAACGTTAGCACTTGTTGTTTGTCATTTCTCCGATCACACATGCAGACATGGTTTTATGTTTACGCGGTGCGGTGCGATGCAACGCAACGCGTAAAAAGACAGTATAAGTCATTATAATCCGTAATTATGTCCCCACTGGATGCAACAAATGCCTTGTTTGTAATGGGTTTTAATGTTTATGTCTCGTCGCTCCGGCCGGACAGGGCATCATCACAGTATGGTGAGGGGCGTAACATTTCCGTCTCATGCTTGAGGTATTCGGCCAATCACAACGCATTAGATATCTGGCCAATCATAGCACACCTCGCTTTTCAGACCGATTAGCTTTGTAAAAATCGACGCGTTTCAAAAAGGCGGGGCATAGAGGAGAAACAATAATGTACAGTATGTGGAAAATAATGTGTTTTTTAAACTTTAAACCGCATAAACACATTTCATTACACCAAATACACAAAATAATGTTCTTTTTAGCAACATCATATGACCCCTTTAAAGAAAAACTTACTGAGCCTAAACCTTTGAAAGGTAGTGAATCCTTTTCTGTTGCGCAGAGGAAAGTAACGATGATGACAGAATTGTTGTTTTTGTTTAAACTAAAGCAGACTGGTCTTGATCTCCTGCTGTCTATATGTGTGGTCCGCTGCAGATGCTGGAGTTTTACGAGGATAAGGACGTCGCTCTGCAGGTTCTGGAGAATTACGCTTACAACAAGGAGTTCCCGTTGAACCCCAACGCTCACGTGTATCTGTACCAGTTCCTCAAGAGACACAAAGCCCCACGAGCCAAACTCATCGGTTCATTAAGGGTATGAAACCATTCAGTCAATCAGGAATATATGAAGATTCTCATTAAAATGACTGACATGTTGTGGCTTGTGTCGCTCAGATTCTGCACTCTTTAGTCCCGAGTCACGAGCTGATGCTGGAGCTCTGCTCGCTGCTGCTGCACACCAGTACGTATGAATAAAAAACATTTTCAGCGCATTGCAATGTAGTTCTAAGGATGTTCTGGGTGGTGGTTTCTGGTCTCTTGATATGGATTGAGATCCTCCTCCAGTGTAAGTCTGTTGGGCTTTATAGCCCACGTGTCACTGAAATGTTTAAAGCAAAAGACTTTGTTTTAAAGGAGTTTCTGCTTCTTTTCCAGAGCAAATGAGCGATCTAGAAGAAGCTCTCGCCGTTTCCATGGACCTTCTGGAGTTTTCCAGCTGGAAATGTAGCATTAAGGCTTGGAAGTGTCTTCTGAATATTATGAAGAAACTCAAAATGAAGTAAGTTATTATTAATATACCATAAATTGTATGTAAAATAAGTTGCACCGGGTCAAAATTGCATTGTTGAGTTGTTGAGTTCATCGGCCTATGAGTTTCATTTTATTATTAAATTCATAAATGACGTAAAATGCAGACAATATCTTTTCAATTTTACAGTTTTCAGAACAGGAATGAAAAATATAAGTATAAAACGAACATTTATAGTGGTATTCATTTTAAACAAAATTTCGAACAAATGTGATGTTAATTTTTATTACTATTTTTCATATATTGTTAATTCACTATTCATAAAAAAAAAATATTTTTTTTTTTATTATATTAATTAATTATGCAAAATTATTTATTATATATATTTATTAAAGTATAGAATTTTATTTTATGAAGGTGGCAAAATGTATAATTTTATTTTTTTTATGAATGTGACAATTTTAATTTTAATTTTTTTAGGAATGTGACAAAATATTTATCAAATTTTTTAAAAATTAGTTTGAGATGTACTGTAACAAAATAGCAGATTAGAATGTAACTTTTAAAGTATAATTAGTCAGATCTCTCTTTATTCACAGAGTAGTAGTAATAATAATAATAACAATAAAAGAAAGGAACACATAGTACACACAATAAACACACATTACACTGTTGTTATATCTTGTTCAAATTGTAAACATATTGATAATATTTTGTCACATCCATAATGGCCATCCAATAAGAAGAATGGGAAATACACGTTATGCATACAATTAATTGCATTATATAAATCACTTGGGAATTAGAAATTAGAATTGGCTAATAAGGAAGTCCCAGCACGATTCTGATGATAAATTTGAGTTTTATTCTGGAAAATCCGGTGCTTTCAAGCACATGTGGCTGAAGGTGCGCTGTTGGGTTCGGTCACTCCAGCATGGTTAACCTTTCTCGTGATGTTGATTTAGAAAGTGCATTAACACTGTGAGAAAGGAGTGGAACGTCAGGAGATCGCTCTGGCTTTCCTTACACTACAGAAGCTACATCGCCAGGAGGGACTCGCTCCAGAACGTCCAGCTTCTGATGGTCAAGAGAGACGTTTTGAGGTTTACGGGTGAAAACAGTAAGTACCTGATGATTATTTCTGACTGCATGCAGAAAGTTTCCGTTCCCTCAGTAGAAACACTACAGAAAACAATGGCTGTGACATATTTAATGTTCCTGTGCATTCCGTTTGCAGACAGAGATTACTTCAAAATTGCTCTGAGAGTTGAGCGAGCGAGTAAACCAAAGCCAGACAGACTCGGGGAGAAGAGAGAGAGGATGGCGACTATGAAGTCTAAGTAAGATTTATAATAAATGGATAAAATTGAGAAATTTACCAGAAAGCGTTTCAATCCAAATATATGCATTTTGCACGTTTTGCATGCTTGATGATAATTGCATTTTATATTTTATATATCACTCAGGAAGAAGGAAAAGAAGACTCTCAGTGACTAAGAAGTCCAAGTAAATTTGATTATGAATGTGTAAATTTGAGACTTTCTAGATTTTTAACCAGAAAATGTTTCACTTGTGTATGTACGGCACACACGAGACTCTTTCACCTGCTCATGCTGAAGCTTCTCTGTGAATTAAAGGATTGGAAATGCAGTGAACTGACCGTCGCTCTTGATTGTCCAGCAGGGAGCGCAAGCGCTGCGTTTCTCAAGCCTGTTGCTTTCCAGGAACCAGAGCCTGCTGTGACCTTAAATGAATATTTGTAAAAAAAAAAAAATAATAATTATCTAAGAATTTTCAGCAAGTTGCAGGATGATCTTTGGGGATTTTCTCATATATATATATGTATATATATATTAGTCAAACAAATTGGTTCACAGTACCCTAAATATGGTTATATTTATTTATTTTAAATGATTTTATTTAAATAATTTAGTTAATTTAAAAAAAATAATAAAAAAATATATTTTTTCCAAAATTAAAACTGATTTAACTTATTCTAGTGTGATTTAACTTATAACTAGGTGATAAACATACACACACACATATATATATATATATATATTTCATTGTATTAATTTTTTTATTTTGCATTTTTCTTTGTTGTAAAAGATCATAAGGAATGCCATGATTTCTGCCGTTCACAATAGATGAAAGGCAAAACAAATCAACACTTTTCTGACCATTTTTCTTGTCTGATGTATCAACCGTAAGTTGTTCTCACAGTGGACTGTATAAATAGCTTTAGACACCAGACAGATGGCTGTAATAACAGCATGCTTTGTGTGGAGATTGTTGACAGCATCTCTGTCACGTGTAGCAGGTTTGCGTGTTGCTCATGTCCATCTGAACAACACTTATGCTGAGCAAGATGTTCATGGACACTGAATAATGAAGTCAATGATGCACAAATACTCTTAATATCTCATTCCTGTAGATCTCAGAGAATACATTTATATACAGTGGTGTAAAAAAGTGTTGGCCCCCTTCATGATTTCTTATTTTTTTGCATGTTTGTTAATAATAAAAACCTTCATTTAAAAACTGCATGTTGTGTTATCTTTTACTAATATTTAAATTTGTTTGATCTGAAACATTAAAGTGTGACAAACATGCAAAAAAATAAGAAATCAGGAAGGGGGCCAACACTTTTTCACACCACTGTGTAAATTTTTATATATATTTATCTAATAAAAAGTTGAAAGATGTTTAATTTTATTTTATAATCACAATATTATTGTTTTACTGCATTAAATAAATGCAGCTTTTGTGAGCAGAAGAAACGTCTTTCAAAAACATTAAAAATCATAATCATTCCAAACTTTTGACCAGTAGTGAACACATATTTACATATTTTAATATTACTTAAATTATTTGTTTTTCTCCACATTACAGTATCAAGTGAATATTTGTGGCATTGCTGTAATGAATTCCGGTACTGTACTGCCTTTAAATGATGCTGATTCAAATGCAAACGACTGTATTACAGTAATGAGAGTCTAATGAGAATCGCCATTGAGAATAATGAAACTAATTTTACTGTGAAAAAAGGGACAGAGCAAAACACCTCTGCAAAAGAGGAAGTGGTTGTTCGTTTCCTCTTCTTCAGGCTTCTAAATATCACACCGCATGACGTCAGTTTTTCCACTGACAGACACGCATCTAAATATAATTTTATGCTTCTACCGGGGCAATAAAACAAGATCAGGGTTTTTAGGGGGGGCGAGCGTAAAGTTAGTCACCTTAACTCACACTTTACCTCATTTTATCAACTAAATATAATTTATGCACCATGCAAATCGTGAAGTATGTCAAACCTCACCTCAGTGACTCCCACATTACCTGTTTGGTGAACATTACACTATTCACTGCTTGTGAGATCATGAATAAAGCTCACATTAGATATCATTAGTCATAGATGAATCATTTAGACCATGAAGACATGATATAACATTTGCCCTTATGTGAGAACAAGGCCTCTCAACGACTGAACTACAGTGTGAACAGCAGTCATTGGCTTTATATGGGACTCCACTCAACAGCAGTTATTTTGCACACAAGAACCTGTAACACTACATATAACCTTCATTAATAAGTCATTTAATGTTATTGAATGTTTAAATCAGTAGGTGTTGAGCATTCAAATATGATTTAATACATGAGTCATAGTTTCAAATTATTATATAATGTTGTTACAGAAACTGTGTGAAGTTGACATGTTTATTCTTAAAAATGATCACAATTTATATAATGTATTCTCTTTCTGTATTTTTTTTATTTTTAATGACTATTTAAATTTTTCGACTTTAAGTTTTTGACATAAGGACCCTACAACATTTAAATTTTTTTATGTTTTAACATTTATTTTTACATATATTTTAACATTTTTATATTAATTTATTTTTCAGTATTTTTATTTTATTTTTGTAACTTTAATAATTCTATTTTTTATTTGTATTTTTATTTAATGTTATTGAATGTTTAAATCAGTAGGTGTTGAGCATTCAAATATGATTTAATACATGAGTCATAGTTTCAAATTATTATATAATGTTGTTACAGAATCTGTGTGAAGTTGACATGTTTATTCTTAAAAATGATCACAATTTATATAATGTATTCTCTTTCTGTATTTTTTTAATTTTTAATGACTATTTAAATTTTTCGGCTTTAAGTTGTTGACATAAGGACCCTACAACATTTAATTTTTTTTATGTTTTAACATTTATTTGTACATATATTTTAACATTTTTATATTAATTTATTTTTCAGCATTTTTATTTTATTTTTGTAACTTTAATAATTCTATTTTTTATTTGTATTTTTAAGGTGTTGACATACATAATGACCCAAAAATTGTCTTTTTTTTCCCATTATATATTTATTCATCATTTTTATATTTTATTTTTAAACATGGTATCAAGTTTCACATTACACAAGTTTCACCTCTTTGTTTGTATTTTATTTTTAATAGCTATTTTTGCCTTTAAGGTGTTGACATAAGGAAGGACCCTACAACATTCATGATTTATTTTACATTTTACATTTTTTTTTATTTTAATGTTTTATTTTATTTTTAAACACTGTGTCATTATTCCACTGCATTCACACTTGTCTCTGGTCTCTTTAAACCATCTTCCGATTGCGTAATTTACACATCATATTCTTTTGTGTTACTATTTTATTTTTAATGAATATTTAAATTTTTGCCTGTAAGGTGTTGACATAAGGAAGGACCCTACAACATTCATGATTTATTTTACATTTTACATTTTTTTTTATTTTAATGTTTTATTTTATTTTTAAACACTGTGTCATTATTCCACTGCATTCACACTTGTCTCTGGTCTCTTTAAACCATCTTCCGATTGCGTAATTTACACATCATATTCTTTTGTGTTACTATTTTATTTTTAATGAATATTTAAATTTTTGCCTGTAAGGTGTTGACATAAGGAAGGACCCTACAACATTTATGATTTATTTTACACTATTTTATTTTTTATTATTTTAATGTTTTATTTTATTTTTAAACACTGTTTCATTATTCCACTGCATTTACACTTGTGTCTGGTCTCTTTAAACCAACTTCCGATTGTGTAATTTACACAATATATTATTTTTGTGTTACTATTTTATTTTTAATAAATATTTTCATTTTTGCCTGTAAGATGTTGACATCATGAAGGACCCTACAACATTGACACTTTTTATTTTATTTTGCTTTTTTTTTTTTTATAATGTGTACTTGATTGTATCATATTTTTAAACACAATATTTATTATTTTGATGATTTTTTATTTTCATTATTTATTAAGTAAACACGGTATCACACGGCATTTCAGTGCATTCACACTCGCGTCCCGTCTCTTAATCCGCTTTCACCGAACTCTCTCCTGATTGGCTCTCAATGACATCACGCTGCGCTTCCGCACGCCTCCAGTTTCGGGGCCGCTGTTGCTCTTCATTACCGCGTGACTAAGCAGTGCGGAGCTCCATTGGTTCAGGCTCACGTCAGTCTGAAGTGATACTAGTGCAGACCCGCTACAAACTCCAACTATATCAGTGAAGAGAGAGCAAAGCAGGACGGGAGGAAAATGTTGCGGGTCTCTAGCGCCGGGACCGGCTGAGCGGCTCAGCCTGATCGATAACTGGGACTGCGCGATAAACGCGACTCCAATGTAAGTCTGAAGAACATATTTAACTATTTAGAGTTGGTTAATAATTGCACGGGATTGCTGAGCATTAGAGATCATAATATATCTATAGGATGTGTTTCATTGCAGGAAATGACACATTTGTCCTGAAATCACACTTCATTTCCATGCATTGCTGTCATCAGTCACGTGTGAGGCTGAAGTTGTGATCTGGACAGATTGTATGCTGTGCAAAGCACATCATCTGTAAATTGCATGCATTGCCACCACATGAAATAATGATGATGTCTAGCCTCAGATGCAGAACCTTTCCATATTTCATTCCCAGCACGTCCACATGCCGTGTTTGGGAATGGGCTGTGTGCTCTTTTGAATTTAATGGGGTCAGCAATTCGCTCTCGTGCATTGAGAGTCTCATGCCATGAGAGGAATCTATCAGATTTCCATGCAAATTCAAATACACCTCATTCTGAAAGTTCTGCAGGTCTCCTGCCACTTGCACCTTTGCTGATTGAATATTTTGGCTGATTTGACTGTATAGTGCTCTCAGCTGAAAGCCATTCTGCAGGTTCCCCCCAAAATGAGTGCAAAAACCCCTGCAGGTTCAGTCCGGGCCTGTGTGAGAACAGACTGTCCGCTTGACGATGCTACAGCCTCAAAAATAAAGGTTCTTTATTGGTTCCATGAAGAATCTTTAACATTCGTGGAATCTTTCCATTCCACAAAAGGTTCTTCACAGTAGAAACGGGTTCTTTAGGTCAGTGTTTCGATGTTTGCCCCATCTATTTCAGATCTTAGCATCTCTACAATTGTGCTGATGAGTTGTTTCAGGTGTTTTTATTATTATTATTTTACTAATTTTTTTTATTATTTTGAATTTTATTTCAGTGCATTCACACTTTGCATCGTGGCTCTTTAAACCAGTTTCACCAAACTGTCTTCCGATTGCCTAATTTATACAGTATATTTTCTTTCTGCTTGTATTTTATTTTTAATGACTATTTTAATGTTTGCCTTTTAAGTTGTTGACATAATAAAGGACACTACAAAATGTATTGTATTTATTTTTTATGTTAAATGGATTTTTATTTTATCATTTAATTTTATTTTTAAAGTAAGTAAATTGTTTATAAAATAAAAAGTTTTATTTATTTATCATCTTTATTTTTTTTTATTTGTAAACAGTATCATTATTTCAGTGCATTCACACTTGTGCCTGGTCTCTTTAAAACCCTTTCATTGACTTCTGATTGCCTAATTTATACAGTATATATTTTCTTTCTATTTGTATTTTATTCTTAATGACTATTTACATTTTTATGAAGGACCACACGTAACTTTACAGCATTGATATATTTTATTTTGATTTCTTTTTTCATTATTTTTCATTATTTTTATTTGATCAGTTTTAATTTATTTTTTGTTTTATTTGTATTTTATGTTATTTATGTTATTTATTTTACGACATTAATGTTTCATCTTAATTGAATTGTTTGTTTGTTTGTTTATTTATTTATTTAAGCACATTAGGATAATTTTGTGTAGTGTCGGTGTGCCTCCAGATTTATTTATTTTTTTTTCCCTTAAAATGATCTGCACACAGTTCTTTTTAGAACTGGCACCTGAAAGGTTCATTTCAAATTCATCTGTGATTCTCGTGTGTTTCTCAGTGAGCAGCTTGCGACCGAGCAGACATCTGAGTTCTCCGTGGTGTGCCAGCCCTCTGTGGTCTCTCCATGCCTCCTTCTCCTCTAGACGACAGAATTGTGGTGGCGCTGCCAAGGCCTATACGACCTCAGGAACTCCGACTCCGCCTGGACACCAGCTACCTGGAAGCCACCGTGGGCACCGTCGGTCAGTCGACGGTCATCAGCAGCACCACCGTGGTGAAGATCCAGGCGACCAAGCTTTCGTATATGCCCTCGTCCAGCGGCTCCACGCGCTCGCTGACGTGTGGATGCAGCAGTGCCAGCTGTTGCACGGTGACCACCTACGAGAAGGACGGCCAGGTCAGCGCCAGCAGCCCCAACTTGAACTCCGGAGTGGGCTATGGCGTCCCGACGGTGGGCCACGGCGAGGCCTACAGCGCGCCCAGTCTCACCTCCAGCCTGACCAGGGGCGGCATGCGGGTCATCCACCCCAATGAGCTGGCCAAAAAGCTGACGCATTGCCCCCTGGGCCACCCGGTCGGGCCGGTGCCCGTCATCATCGACTGTCGACCCTTCATGGAGTTTAACAAGAGCCACATCCGGGGCGCCGTGCACATCAACTGCTCGGACAAGATCAGTCGCCGACGGCTCCAGCAGGGCAAGATCACCGTCCTGGACCTCATCTCCTGCCGGCAGAGCAAGGACTCCTTCAAGGGGATTTTTTCCAAAGAGCTGGTGGTGTACGACGAAAGCACGGTGGACCCGGGCCGCTTGACGCCGTCTCAGCCTCTGCAAGTGGTTCTGGAGTCGCTGCGGAGGGAAGGAAAGGACCCCATCGTTCTGAAAGGTACGCCTGCTTTTGAGAGTGAATGTTTGGAGATGAATGGGTTTCCAGTCTAAATAGAATGTTGAGCACACTAATTAAAATAAGGGTTCCAGAAGGTTTTTTTTTCTTAGTTCAAAGAACAATTTAAGAAATCTAAAGATTCTTTTGTGGAATGGAAAGGTTCCATGGATGTTAAAGCCAAGGTTCTTCAAGGAGTCAATCGATTGCTTTGTCTCCAACATTTAGAGTTTATTTTGTGGTCTTTCAATGATCAGTTCCTAAAAGAACCATTTTTTTCATGGTGTGAAGAACATTTTAATAATTTAGAGAACTTTTTCTTTTCTTTTTTTTTTTTACTATGACTCCTAAAAGAACCATTTTTTTCATAGTGTGAAGAACATTTTAATAATTTAACTTTGTGGAATGGAAAAGTTCCATGGACGTTAAAGGTTCTTGATGGAATAAATCAAATGCTTTTTCTTCTCAAATGCTTTTCCTAGGGCCAGATTCACAGAAATCTTGTTAAGAAAAACATTTTGTGAGATAAATTCTGAAAAGAATGTTCAGTACACTTTTAAAAATAAAGGTTTCGAAAGGGTTTTTTTTCTGAAAAGAACCATTTTTCTTAGTTCGAAGAACATTTTGATAATCTAAAGAACCTTTTTTCACTATAAAGAGCTTTTTGTGGGATGGAAAAGTTCCATGGATGTTAAAGGTTCTTCATGGAACCAGTCAAATGCTCTTTTTATCCAACATTTGGAGTCCTGGGGTCAGATTCACAAGAATCTTCTTAAAAAGATGTTAAGAAATTTTGTAAGATAAATTCTAAAAAATAATGTTCAGAACACTCTTTTTCACTATATAGAGCTTTTTGTGGAATGGAAAAGTTCTTCATGGAATGAGAAATAAGGAAGAAGTTAAAGTGCCCCTGTTGTGCTATTTGAAAGGTTCATAATTTGGTTTTGGTAGTCCACAACAACAGGTTTACAAGCATGCAAGGTCAAAAACACTTTCAATTTCTTATAATATGCATTTAATTTGACCTTATTTCTCAACGACTCTCAAACGATTTGTTCGAAGATTCATCTTTCATCTTTGAAGCTACTCTGTCTTAGTAATTTAATAATTTAATACATTTCATAATTTAAAAGTTTAGTGCAGAAGTATCGAATCGGTATCGATATCGACGATACTGCCTTGAAAAATATCGGTATCGTATCGAAAACAAAATAAGGGGTATCGCCCATCCCTACCACGCAGAACGTAGGCAAGCATTATGCAAATGTATTAACTTGTGACATATGAATTTCGCGGGAATGGGGTTTGAATTTAAAACGACTCGTTTCAGCGGTTCAGCGTCGACTGTTTCTTTTGAGAGACAATAACTTTATTTATGACGCACTTTCAGCTTCACAACTTTGCAGACACTCACATACAGCTGCATTACACACTGCGTGAAAGGTAAGTTTCAGAAATCCATAAGAGTGGCACTTTAAGTAATTTTGTGAGATCAATTCTAAAAAGAATGTTCAGTACACTCTTAAAAATAAAGGCTCCAAAAGGTTTTTTTCTTTTCTTAAAAGATCCCTTTTTCTTAGTCCATTTTCAAATGTTTCTTAGAAAATTTTAGTTATCTAAAGAATAACTAACTAACTAATAACTATTCTATTGTTAACATCCCAAGGATGTTAAAGTTTCTTCGATGCCCATAAAGAATCTCTATTTTTAAGTGTAAATGCACTTTTAGAAAAACTCTTCAGATGTTTCGTATAATATTAAATATACGTTAAATATTTTACATAATAAGTGCATTTTTTGGGCTTTAAAATGAAAAAAAAAAATTAAGATTTAAGACACATTGGAGGCTATTCTAACTTTATTTTCCATGTTTTTAAAGAAAAGTTTGTCTTTAGAGCTTGTTAGGTTTTGTCTTTAGAAGAATCTTGAGAAAAAAAGACTCTTAAGAACATTTTGTATTCTCAAAAACATCTTAACTTATGAAAATAAGAAGAAAGAGTGTTTGTTAATGTATTGTTAAGATAAATTGTAAGAAGTTTGTAAGAATGTTCAATACATTCTGAAAAATAATGGTTCCAAAAGGGAGAACATTTTTAAATCTAAAGAACCTTTTTCCACTATAAAGAACTTATTGCGGAATGGAAAGATTCCATGGATGTTAAAGGTCCTTCATGGAGCCATCGATGCCAATAAAGAACCTTTATTTTTAAGAGTGCAGTTCTTGACAAATTCTTAAGATGTTCTCACATATTTTACATAATAAGTACATCTTATTTAGATGTAAAATAGTCTTAACTTTACTCTTAAATTAGAAAAGAAGAAGAAATAGCAGTTTTCATTCTTATCTCTTGTTTTGTGAATCCTCTTGTCTTTTTAATTTCACCAACAGTCATTTGAGTCTTGCAGAAATAGAACTAGCTGAATTATTAATTTCTAGAAATGACTCACTATTGAGCGCCTACTTTTTGTTTCGTAGGCATTTGAACTTGTTCTGAATTACTTCTCAAACATCAGTCTGTACTTTCAAAGATGAAGCCACCCTCTCAGACGTGTGTCTGCTCGGAGTTTTTTGGGCCGTTGCTTTTGAGTAATCGGATGTGATTTTCACTTTCTGAAACTTTTAGTGTAATCCTGGGTTTTCTTGATGTGTGTTTGACACCGTTTCATCACAACGTCTTTTAGTCATGATTGTACTCAAAAGTTTTGGGCCAGTCTTTTATTTTTCTTTTTTTTTTTAAAGAAATTAATACTTTTACTCAGCAAGGATGCAACAAAGTGACCGTAAAGACTTTTTTGACATTTAAAATGTTAAATTTTTTTTTTAAATGTTACAAAAGATTTATATTTCAAATAAATGCTGTTCTTTTGAACTTTCTGTTCATCAAAGAATCCTGAAAAATTTAATATATCACGGTTTCCACAAAAAATATTGGGTAGCACAACCGTTTTCAACATTGATAATAATCAGAAATGTTTCTTGAGCAGCAAATCAGCATATTAGAACGATTTCAGAAGATCATGTGACACTGAAGACTGGAGTAATGATGCTGAAAATTCAGCTTTGCTTCATAAAAATAAATAACATTTTACGTTATATTACAATAGAAAACAGATATTTTGAATTGAAATATTTTTTCACAATTTTTCTGTTTTTACTGTTTTAAATAAAGCCTTGGTGAGCAGAAGAGACTTAATTGTATAATATGTAATTGATTCAGCAAATGGTCAAATTAGAGGCTAGAACAGTAGAACTGGGACTGAAATGTGCGTCAAGAAACTAGCCGGACACAGTACAGTAGTTGTGTTACGTCTCCAGTTGATCACACTTCAGGTTGTTGAAAGGCTTTAGGTTGTTGACTATTTGCGTCCAGGACGTCCTGCGCATGCAGGCATGTCCAGCTCCGCTCAGCTGACCTCTCGCTGCGTCGGCCATGTGCCACCGCGTGCCTGCAGCAGCTGACGGTGAAGAGGGAGCTCTATTCTAGCAGCGCGCGAGTCTGTTGCCATCTTTTGCCTTGTTTGGCTGTTGTAGAGAGTCGAGGGACGAGGACAGAGCGCGTCTGTCAGCTGATGTCCACTTCATGAATCTGCTCCGAAACCTAGGCATCAAAAGTGCGTTCTTTTCCGACATGATGGCCTCTAAGTTATCTTGTTTTGGCCAAATTGTACATACTGTATGTGTTGTATATAGGATAATCCCACAGTTAGGCTGCTGCTTTAGAAGTGTAGACAGTAAGGCAGCGCACTAGGTTTTGGAACGGAGCCGATATGCCAGCGCATGCACACATTAGGACTCTGTTCCAAAACCTAGTGAGCTGTCTTGCTGTCTAGTTCTAACGCAGCAGCCTGAAATGGAATCTCATAAGTGGCTTGGAACGCACTTCATAGGCTACAACATGAAAGTGTGTGTTATGCATATAGCACTCCTCACACAATGTGCAGAAACTCAACTCACTATTGATTTCTATAGAGTTTGGTGTTAGCACTTTTGACGTTTCATTCAAAAAAAATTCAATTTACTAACAATTGAAATCACGTAATGAAATAAATGTTTTTTCAATTATATTACAATTTACTTTGATGAATGATTAATTTAATAATATATATTGTTGTATTTTATATTATATAGTAATAATATTATTATATTATAATTAATAATGTTTTTATATCATATTATAAAATTATACTCATTATTATTAATAATGCTGTAATTAATTATGGACATTACATAAATTATAAAATGGTAATTATACAATTATAAAAATAGAATTATATGGTTACACTTTATTTGAAGGTGTCCTTGTTGCAGTGTAATTATACATTAAAGTACTGAGTAATATTAATTAACTACATGTACTTACTATATGGTTAGGATTGCTGGGTTTGTCCCTATTTTACCCAGCACTGGGTTGTATTTAACCCAGCATTTTTAAAATGTAATAACGCTTCCTCCAGTGAAAAAGTTCATATCCTGTTTTCTCTCACATCAAATTCCACAGACATATTTGTTTGGGTTACTTGCATGTAATTATGCATAATTATTTGTTATTATAATAGAAAGTACATGTAACGTGTGTAGCAAGGACACCTTAAAATAAAGTGTTACCAATTATACTAATTATAATTTATAATACCTAATTTAATAATATAGGTAATGTTGCATTTTACATTATAAAGTAATATTATAATTAATAATGTTATAAGTAATTATGGAGATTATATAGATTTTTATATATTTTTTATATATATTTTTACATTACATTTTTAACCCAAAAGTTGGGTTAGTCCATATTTGACCCAAAGTTGGGTTGAAACAACCCAGCATTTTTTTAGAGTGTGTGCTTCTGAATCTCCCGAGAGTCAATATTGTTCCTCATCTCATGGGGCTCTGCAGAAAAGGCCACGTGTTTATTAATTCCTCCATCAATCAGGAGGATCTCGGAAGTTTGCGTATGAGGTCTTGATCTTTAAAAACAAAGAAGAGACCTCAGTGTAATGCGACTTTGCTGTTTCTAGTCATCATTTTTAATACACCAGTTTGTGAGCGGCAGACTTTCAGAACATCTGAGCAACCAAATGGCGCTTGTGTAACACAGTACTGTATCCATGCAGACATTTGGCACTGTTGATTTTTAGTGGTTCGTGCAAAACTGTTAACACTATAACTATTAGTTCACCCAAAAATGAAAATTTGCTGAAAAGGTGCCCACCCTCAGGCAGTCCGAGATGTAGATGAGTTTGTTTCTTCATCAGATTTGACTGGAGTGCTGTGGATTACTTGTGGATTATTGTGATGTTTTTATCAGCTGTTTGGACTCTCATTCTGACGGCACCCATTCACTGCAGAGCATCCACTGCTGCAATGCTAGATTTCTGTTTTGAAAGATTTCAGCAATAGCTTTTCAGAGAAACCTGGATTTGAGTTCTTTTCAATTTGAGACTTTTAGAAACCGTCTCGTGGGTTTCTATAAATGAACGAGCGCTGAAGGTGCTTTCCTGTGTGCGATTCACGAGCGATTGTGTCACGCCGCAAGAACCCCCTTCACTCAATACAGTGAGATGATGTCAGTGTTTCTTCAGCAGTTGTGAATGAGAGGCAGGTTAACAGGTGCTACTGGTTTCACATTTGACTAACTGAAATTTAACAGACTATATCTTCACACCCTGTATTCTTCAGATGTAGGTTACAGGGGGAAGCGCAGATGTCCAGTATGACAAGTTAAACATTTATTATAAGGGTGTTTGCTTGTTTGCTGATGCTTGTTCTTTATCATTAGTGTTACAGGTGTTGTTTGCTCGAGGCCTCAGGTGTTTGTAGAGGTTTAACAGACAATTCTCTACACGCTATGAAAGCTCAAAACATGATTGGGAAAATGGAGATTATATTATATTTAAAAAATAAGATATAATTATACTAATTGTCATTTATAATACCTAATATAATAATATGTAATATTGTATTTTATATTATACAGTAATATTATTATTATTATATTTTTTTTATATTAATGTTTTAATTAATTATTGCTTTAGATAAAAGCATCTGCTAAATGCTTAAATGTAAATCATGGCTATTATACTATAAGACATTCTTAAACTGATTATAATTTATATTGCCTAATATAATATATAATGTTGTTTTTATATTATATAGTAATATCATCATTTTTTAATTAATTATGGATATTATATTATAAAATGGACATTTAGATTATATTGTAAGAGAAAATTATACAAATTATAATTTTTAATACCTAATATAATAATATATTGTAATTAATATTTTTAATTAATTATGGATATTATATTATAAAATGGAAATTTAGATTATATTGTAAAAGATTATACAAATTATAATTTTTAATACCTAATATAATAATATATTTAAATTAATATTTTTTAAGTAATTATGGATATTATATTATAAAATGGAAATTTAGATTATATTGTAAAAGATAATTATACAAATTATAATTTTTAATACCTAATATAATATATTTTAATTAATATTTTTAAGTAATTATGGATATTATATTATAAAATGGAAATTTAGATTATATTGTAAAAGATAATTATACAAATTATAATTTTTAATACCTAATATAATATATTTTAATTAATATTTTTAAGTAATTATGGATATTATATTATAAAATGGAAATTTAGATTATATTGTAAAAGATAATTATACAAATTATAATTTTTAATACCTAATATAATAATATATTTTAATTAATATTTTTTAAGTAATTATGGATATTATATTATAAAATGGAAATTTAGATTATATTGTAAAAGATAATTATACAAATTATAATTTTTAATACCTAATATAATAATATATTTTAATTAATATTTTTTAAGTAATTATGGATATTATATTATAAAATGGAAATTTAGATTATATTGTAAAAGATAATTATACAAATTATAATTTTTAATACCTAATATAATATATTTTAATTAATATTTTTAAGTAATTATGGATATTATATTATAAAATGGAAATTTAGATTATATTGTAAAAGATAATTATACAAATTATAATTTTTAATACCTAATATAATATATTTTAATTAATATTTTTAAGTAATTATGGATATTATATTATAAAATGGAAATTTAGATTATATTGTAAAAGATAATTATATAAATTATAATTTTTAATACCTAATATAATATATTTTAATTAATATTTTTAAGTAATTATGGATATTATATTATAAAATGGAAATTTAGATTATATTGTAAAAGATAATTATATAAATTATAATTTTTAATACCTAATATAATATATTTTAATTAATATTTTTAATTAATTATGGAGATTATATTATAAAATGGAAATTTTGATTTATATTGTTAGACACAATTATACCTAATATAATAATATAGCATACAATGCAATATGATATCATATTTAATAATGTTTTAATTAATTATTGCTTTGTATAAAAGTATCTGTTAAATGCTTAAATGTATGTGTGAGTTATGGAGATTGTATTATATTATAAAATAGGAATAGAGATTAAATTATCAAACATACTTATACTAATTATAATTCATAACCCATAATATAATATATAATGGTGTATTTTATATTATATAGTAGTAATATAAATAATATTTTTTATTAATTATGGAATTTATTATATTTTCAAATGGAAATGGAGATGCGATTATAATATAAAACATAATTATATAAATTATATTTTATAATACCTCATATAATAATAATAATATATAATGTTGTATTATATATTGTATAGTAATAATATATTATAATTAATAATGTTATAATTAATTATATTAATTAAAAATATTTTATGTTGTATATTTATTATAGAATATGTATTATATGTCTGGAATTTCTATGTCATATTTATGTAGTGAATTTTGACCTAATAAAGTAAGCGCTGACTGATCTCAGGAGATACTATTAATCATTCGGCATTCATATACGACAGATCTGTAACACAATCTGGAATTTATTCAACCTGAAATGCAAATTACATGCAAATCCTTCAGTGTGTCTGTCACCTGACCACAAAAACAGGATAGGTCTCTTATGATTAGACGAATCAGCACGCAACTACTGTGCATGAAAATAAATTATGGATGAAAACATTAAAACATTGCACGGGGGCAGTCGTGGCCTAATGGTAAGAGAGTCAGACTTGTAACCCAAAGGTTTGTTTTTTATTTATTGCTTTTAATTAATGTTTCTGCATTTGTAGGAGGCCTCACCGGTTTCCGACAGAGCCACGGTGATCTGTGCGAGCACTCTCTTCACCTGGAGGAAGGACAGGACGGCAGTACCGCGGTGGGCCTGTCGGGGGCGCTACCTCATTCCCTGCCCTCCACACCGGACATCGAGAACGCAGAGCTGACGGCCATCCTCCCCTTCCTGTTCCTGGGCAACGAACGGGACGCTCAGGACCTGCAGCTCATGCAGCGGATGGACATCGGCTTCATCCTGAACGTCACCACGCACCTGCCGCTCTACCACTACGAGCTCGGCCTGTTCAAGTACAAGCGCTTACCCGCCAGCGACAGCAACAAGCAGAACCTGCGGCAGTACTTCGAGGAGGCCTTCGAGTTCACAGGTACCACAGCAGATGATTGATGCGATCAAAGGATGATGGGGGACTCTCCTGAAACCTGTCAAGAACGTGGTCGGGTCATATTTCAACCCCAAAATCAAAATTTTGCTGAAAAAAATTAAGCCTATTTTTAGGGCTAAAATATCTTTATCTATTCATTACATATATATTATATATAATTTATATAATAACATAATTATAATAAAATATAATGACAGTTTGTGTAATAGAATTAAATATTAAAATTAATATATATATATATAAATTATATTAAATTTATATTATTATATATAATTAATAATGACATCATAATTATTAAATTATTATATATATATAATAAATACTATAAAATGTTATTGCAATAATTATTGTTATATAAATATTAAATAATTGTAATTACAATTGATCCTAATATAAATATATATATATACACAAACACACACATATATACTGTATATACATATATATATGACCCAGGCATTGCTTTGTGATTCAAACTGATTGAGGCAAAAAAATCAGGGACATTAGTGACTTGACAAATGCTTGGATAATGGAAATAAATCTTTAAGGTGTATATTTCTGATAAGCGGGACATTTTTCGATGAAGTGGATGCAGTGTTGTGTCCAGTCCAGCCCTGTTCAGCATAACATCTCCATCACGTTTAATGGCTTCATGTCAGGTGTTGTGTTTTTCGGTCCACAGAGGAGGCGCAGCAGGCCGGCCGGGGGCTTCTCATTCACTGCCAGGCCGGCGTGTCTCGCTCCGCCACCATCGTCATCGCCTACCTGATGAAACACACCTGGATGACCATGACAGACGCATACAAGTTCGTCAAGTCCCGGCGGCCCATCATCTCGCCCAACCTCAACTTCATGGGCCAGCTTCTAGAGTTCGAAGAGGACCTGAACAACGGCATTACTCCGCGCATACTCACGCCCAAACTCACCGGCCTCGAGACCGTCGTATAGCACCTCCTTTCCAGACGGAATATCCTTGATTTTTAGATGAGGAAACCGAAGCGTTTTTTGCTGTCCCGTCCCGTCAGTGTTCAGCCAAACACTGTGCTGCGGTCATGCGACGGCTCTTGGCCGCTGGTGCTGGCTAAAGCCCCCAGAGGAGGCTGGATTTTCGCCTTTCTGAAAAACTGAAGGCTTGTTTCATCGTTCTTACTCTATTTTTATACCTAAGGTGGCTTCACTGTGCAATAATGTCTGTGTGGAAAGCAGCCGAGTGCGTGATGTGTTTATAACGAGCGCGAGACTTTCGGCCCACCTGCTTAGTCCTGTGCTTTTGTGTTTTTCTTCCATTTAGGCACTGATTTATGACTTTTAAAACCAGCTTTATACATGTTCGGAGGCTTGTTTGTGTATTTATCTCATTAGTATCGCTGACAATCAGAACAAACCTCATTTGAATGTGCTTTAAAAATAACCGATTGCATGATTAGGACAGAAACGAAACTATGTTACTGTTATATCATCATCAGAATATAGCTAAAATCATTTGCTTGAGAATTAATGAGGCGTTTTATTTGTTTGCATTGACAGTTTTCATATTAGGTTGGTCAGCGTTGCACATTCGGTCTCTTTCTGCTTCTGGAAGTGTGTGTTTGTGTGAATGGGATCGCTATCTAACGTATATTACGCTTGTATGTATTTATGTTTTTGGGCTTCACTGTGTTCAACTCTCTCGTGACCTCAAGCTGGCCGGAAAGATGGATGGATGCTTGTGAAGTTCAGCTTTTTGCGCACACGTAAGAATTGTGCCTCTATTGGTGCCTTAACTCATTTTCTTCTGACTTTTTTTTGGAGTGTGTGAAGAGGTAACGGCTTTAAACCGGAGCGCGAGGCGTTTCTGTGTGTTTTAATGTGCTAGAAGAGTCCAAAGGTTGATTTTGATCACGGTTATGTGTCGTTTTAAATCACACGATATATGTTCTTCTTTCTCATAACAGAACTAAAACGCTGTGAAATAACACAACTCTGGGCTCGTCTAAATGTTGGAATGCAAAGTGTACAAAAGGACAGTTTATTCTTCTTCACCTGGACCCTGTCAATCCTCCCGATTAAGGGTTTTTCTAAATAATAGATTTGATTTTTTCAGCTTTACACAAACCTCCTGCACTTTGGCCGTACGATTTTGAAAACTTGCATATTACTGCTTTTGTTGAACTAAAAGAAGTCGTGCGCTTAGAAATACAGCTAGAAATTTTACCTTGAATAGTTTGTGAAATTGTATCCCTATATTTGTAATTTATATATATATATATGTAAGTATTGAAAATTTGACAAAGCAAGCAATTGACTTAAAAAAGATACAAGAGATCCTCACAATCAGTAAAAGTAGACATTATTATTATTATTATTATATTTATTATTATAAATCATAAAATCCAACCAGCACACTTATTATTCCGACTCTTTACTGATCAAGCCATTAGATATTATTAGAAATAATTACATTCAGACCAGTAGATCAGGCACTGTGCCAATATCAGAAAACAACCTGCTTGTTCCCCTTTTTCTCTTTCTTAGTTTTTACGGCAGCTTCAACCTATGGATGCTTTTTTTATTTTTTAGCCACGGGATAAAAAATAAAAAAGGTAATTGCGACTTATCTCAAAGTTCTCAGACAGAATTGCAAGATATAAACTCAGAAATCTGAGAAGAAATGTCTGAATTGTGAGATTTTTTTAAATTTTTTTTTATTCGTTTATATATATATATATATATATATTTGTTTTTTGTGGCAGAAACAAAAAACAGAATTGCGAGATGTAAACTCAAAATTGAGGAAAAAATCATTCTTTTTTTAGTTTTCTGATTTTTTTCTTGCAATCTGAGTTTATATTTTGCAATTTATCTCAGAATTGCAAGAAAAAAAGTTTGAATTGTGAGACAAAAAGTCACAATGACCTTTTTCTTTTCTTTTTTTTAAACAAGTTCTGAGTTCATATCTTTTTTTCTCAGAATTGCAAGAAAAAAGTCAAGCTTCATATTAACCTCCTATAAGATATATCATTAAATGAAAATGTTGGATGATAAAAACTAAATGCAAAGCACATTTTGAATATTTTAAGCTTTCCTGTAAATTGACCGCGGTATGCTAAAGGTACAGATTCTGTTCCATTCATGTTCAGCTGATGCAAAGTGTATTTTTATTTTCAAATGCTGGTTTAATGTCACTTGTGTCACACTGTGCTTGTACGAGCGCGACCCGGACCATCTGAATCCAGCTCCAGGATTTCAAGGGCAAAAACTGTCTGGGTGCGCTCAGCCGGTTTTACAGCAGCAGACGGTGGACATATTTGCTAATGGATTTCTATGCATTGTTTATATTTTTGCACTGACTTAAAACAAAAAAAAAAAGAAAAGAAAAAAGCGTTTAATTTTCTTTTTTAAATTTATTTTCCCACAAAGGTGCTACGACGCTGGAGGCCTTCCACACTGTTTTTGCATGACCTGCTTTGGTAAAGTGTCTTCCTGTGAGCCAAGAGCTCTCTTTAAATGTCAGAGTTCACAACACTGTTATTTTGTAATGTGGGGTTTGGAAATAAACAACAAAAAAAGAAGTGATTCTGAATGACTTATTAATGTTTATAAGCAAATGGTTGCTCAAGAAAAACTGATGCATGTATGAGCACCACTGTTACTGTTGTTCATATTGTATTTGTATTTCAGCAAAAATGTAACTCTTTTTAACCAACCAGCAACATGATAAAAAAAAAAAATAATTCAGCAGTCACAACATCTATCACATTACAGTCTACTCAGAACCAGTGTTGTTATTGTGAACTAAAACTAAAGCATATGTATACATACGTGTGTGTGTGTGTGTATGTGTATGTGTGTATATATATATATATATACACTGTATAATTGTATCATTAAACCATTTTAGTTTTTATTATTATATTGTATCAGTTTTTATTGTTATATTTTTCATTTTCAACTTAATTTTAGTTTTAGTAATTTTGTTGTGATTGTTGTCATTTTTAGTAGTTTACTAAAAAAGTACTAAAATGACATGTATATGTATATGTGTATATATATATATACACATACATATATATACATATATATGTCATTTTAGTACTTTTTTAGTATATATATATATATATATATATACTGTATATAGTAATTTTAGTAACTAAATTAAAATGAGAAAACAAAATGAGAAATTAGTTTAAATAAAAAGTTTTTTTAATATATATTTTATTTTATATAATTTCAAGTAACAAAAGTTCAACAGCTTAATAGAAATATAAAAAATTAAGCACATATACTGAGTATATGAAAATTAGAGACAAATACAAAATATTAATAAATAAATACTATAATAGTGTATAAATAATTAAGAATATATGTGTCAGGGTTTTGGACTCTTGTCTTGTCATCTGCCTGTGTTCCCTTCCTTTTTGCCCATATATGGTTAGTTCCTGTTCTGGTCAGCTCATCTTGTTTCAGTTTATTGTCTAATTATTAGTTAACCCTCCTCACCTGTGCCACCCTCGTCAAGTTCCCTATTTGAGTTCCCCTTTGAGTTAGTTTGAGTTGTCCGGTATTGATGTTGGCATCACATCTCATGTGTTGGATGTTCTTCTCTGTATGGATTACCCTCATCTTCCCTTGGATTTATATTGGAGAGTCCCCACAAGGATAGCTGACCAGACTGTGTGTGTGTGTGTCTCTCAGATTTTTATTTTGCATAAGCAAGAACCACTTACATTTTCTAAAGAACATGTAAAAATCTATTTTGTAATATATAATCCTTAAAATGTATAAAAACGTTTGTATAAGTGCAGTACTCATAAATCTCCTACAGTCTCAGACCAGAGGCCGTGTCACTCATATTGCTCTATATTTGTTGTGGTGGGAGGGTTGAATTCTCTCCATAGGAACAGAGGCCAAAAATAGTTTTTAGTGTGGTTTCTAATTAGAAGTGATGAGAGTCCCGCCTCATTAATTTGGTCCAATCATTGCTGTCAGTCAGCCGCACGAGAATAGCCGTGATCACAGCGCTGCCGTGTTATGGACGTATTAGGCAAAGCCAAGCTCTGACAACAGAGCGAACACTGGAAAGGAGGGGCTCAGAGGTTTCACTCTCTCCGATCTCATGAGACTCACAGGAGTTTAACTTTGATGAAGCTCCTAAATATCCTAAAACTCAAACTGACCCAAATGTGACATGTACTTCCGTTCGGTTCTCAGGAGAAAGATCTGGGACGCTGGTTTTCTAGGAGGAAGTATTGAGATGTTGATCTGTTTTCTTTCCAGGGTTTTGTGTCATGGGAAATTAAGCATGTGGCTTTCTTGGCACCCTTGTGGGCGTCTGATTCAGGGTCAGCTGTCCCACCTTTCAGAGTGACATTTCTAAAGTGTGCTGTGAATGAATTATACTAAAAATATCTTAATTTGGGGTGTTATTCTGTTACCTTTTATAAAACCGATAAAAACCATCTCTGCCGATGTCAGAAGTGGTTCAGGAGAGAGAAACGTTGGCAGTGATGGTGACATTTGAGACTGTTTTGACTGCAGGAGATACTCTGTGAATCACTGATCTGAGACCTGCACTGACACGTTTGTCTTTTTGTGTGTAAAGACATTTAGTGAATCAAGACATGGACATTTATTTGTCTGTAATTGTTTAGGTCAGGGCTGTCCAAACTCGGTCCTGGAGGGCCGTGTCCTGCAGAGTTTAGCTCCAACTTGCCTCAACACACCTGACTGGAAGCTTCTATGCCTAGTAAGAGCTTGATTAGCTGGTTCAGGTGTGTTTAATTAGGGTTAGAGCTAAACGTTGCAGGACACCGGCCCTCCAGGACCGAGTTTGGACAGCCCTGGTTTAGGTCATATTTGCATTTATATATATATATATGTGTGTGTGTGTGTGTATATATATAAACTGGATGAGTAGTAGTTTCCTACTGCTAATAAGTTCTGAAAAAACAGAGATGTTAATTATTGGACCAAAAACCTCTGCATGTAATAATCTATAACACTGTCTAACACGTG
Source organism: Sinocyclocheilus rhinocerous (assembly GCF_001515625.1). Classification (NCBI taxonomy): domain Eukaryota; kingdom Metazoa; phylum Chordata; class Actinopteri; order Cypriniformes; family Cyprinidae; genus Sinocyclocheilus; species Sinocyclocheilus rhinocerous. The sequence goes on along the minus strand of NW_015649565.1, from coordinate 18,298 downwards.
ATGGCTGCTCTGTCAATTCTTCATCATCAGTTAGGAACCTAGGTGTGCTATTTGATAGCAATCTTTCCTTTGAAAACCATATTTTTAGAATCTGTAAATGTTGTAGCCATAAAAATTTTTCCATCTTAAAAAACACATCTAAATTACGACCTATGCTCTCAATGTCAAATGCAGAAACAATAATCGCTGAATCATCAATGAACTAACTTTAACTGAAAAATGGACTGTTTTTTTTTTGTCCTCTTGCATTATTTTCCCGTTAAACACTGTAAAGCTGCTTTGACACAATCTGTATTGTCTAAAGTGCTATGTAAATAAAGGTGACTATACTGTAGAAATGTTAATATTTATTTGTTGTACTGAATGTGTATTAATTATTGAAATTAAATAAAATATTTTATTTTATTTTTTTAATGCATTGTAACATTATTTTCATGACAATTAAGCACATTTCATCCAAAATTCTCATTACTGTAATGCATTTGAATATTTTCTTCTGACTTTCTTTTGTAATTCTTATTATTCTTAATGATTCCCAGTTAAATTCTCATTACTGTAATACAGCAATTTTTATTTAATTTTAATAACAAATTTAATAAACATTCATTGCAACAAATAAGTATTAAAACTTTGAACAGTTTTAACTAATTTAACAATCATTCAGTATAATAAAATAATAATCATTTCTATTTTATGTGTTATTATTATTATTTATGATATTTAGTGTTGCATTATGGCAATCACAATTTGGGGTTAAATGTGCATAAAAATAAGGTATAATGCAAATAATAATAATAATAATAATAAAATTGTTATTGTTGTTGTTAATAATAATAATAATAGAAAATGAAAAGCAAATCAAATCATGTTTTTTTTAAATGTATGCTTCTAGGCAACAATGAGATTGAATGCAATTTAAATTGTCTCTTTGATTTCTCTGAATTTTCTGTTGGGAGAAAGACTCATCAGGTATCTCGTCAGAAGAGATCTCAACAGTGTCTCAAACGGTGCTCAGATTTGACAAAACACTAAATTGAAACCCCGACTTTTCAATATGTACTTATCAAATTCATCCAAGATCAGATGTCTAATTTTAAAGCTCTTCTCATTGTATGTTAAGAATGAACTCATTTGAGATCTTTAGAAGAAACTACTGACGTTTAAATGAAACATAACTGAGAACTGAGTCCTGTGAGCTTTAAAAGAGCAATGCATTTGCACTCAAAATGTGATGTTAAGGTAAAATAAGTTTCTTCATGAGTGATCGTAAGGAACCTGTAAAGATGTTTAAGATATGGTTAGACGCTGCTAAACAGTAAGAGACACGCTGTTCCTAAACAATGTCACGGCTTTCCTCTTTTAAACCTCATGTATACAGTAAGTGTGTTTTGGCTGGTTACTGTTGCTGTGCGTCTTTGTGCCCCACTTCAGGCCGTCCTGTTGGGAATGAGCTCTGGAGATACTTTCACTCAGAAGTGGCTCTATATGAAACCTCGGTGGGCGTCTCTGGAGACAACAGCTGCAGACTTTAACAAGCAGACCAGAGCCGGTATATCACACTCTAAAAATGCAACAATGAAGACACGTAATCCCATAAGGTCAGCACAAAAATAACCAGGTCATGAGATAAAAATTGCTCTTGAAATATGAATATGTGTTAGAGGGAGTGGCAATCATGGCTCATACCTTGTAGTATCTAGACTTAATATATGTTATTGATTGGAGACACAAAAAAAGTATTTTAGTGCAACAGTTATAAATTCTAAATCAGGATTATTATATATAACTAAAACTAGAACCAAAAAACCCCTTTGGTTACTTGAAATAAAATAAATGTTAATTAAACATTTTATTTTGGCAACATTAAAATAACAAACTTAATTAAATAAAAAAAGTAATAAAAACTATACATTCATGATTTAAAAAAAATGAATAAAAATGACTATCAAAACATTAACTAAAATTAAAGGGGAAACTAAAAATATAAAAAATAAAATCTAAATCAAAATATTAATAAAAACTATAACAGTATATCAATGATATTAAAATTGCACTGTGATTTTTAGCAATTATTATTCAAACATTATTAAAATGTAAAGTTTATTACGTATTAAACTTCAGCACATTTTATGTTTTGTTATGCTGGGATGCACTGATATCGAAATCTTTACATGAATAGCCAAAAATTATTAATCTCTTCATTATAATCTGATATAATGGTGGATTTTATATTTATTTATTTATTTATTTTTTGAAGAAAGAGCTCTCATACTTCAGCTTCAGGAATCAAATCTTTATAATTATATTTTATGTGTTTTATTATTTAGTTTTTTATTGATTTATTTTATTTTATTTTAAAACGCTGCAAATATTTGCAAATTATTTGCTGCAAATCCATTCAATGTTTATAGACAAGTTTATCTTAAAGGCACAATATGTAAGATTTTTTTATAAAAATATCCAAAAACCACTAGAACAGTGTTATATATTTTGCTGGCTTGTGTACTTACATTATCCCAAATGTTTCGAAGAATGTTTAAATCCAGAGAAATTAGCAATTTTAACTAGTGACACGGACCGTGTCTATAGTGTCATTGTGTCGCCTGCCAATGACGTCATAACCCCTCGATTTCCGGTTTTGTTTTGTAGAAAACATGGAAACACCAAAGACGCTTTAATATGTTGTGTGTTTTAATAGACCGGTGACGACCGCACAGAGTAGCATTATAACAGACCTAAATGTATCTCGTATGATAAAACAGCGCTGCTTTACCCCACATACACACGACCGGAAG
>NW_015649565.1:2934-15214 GCF_001515625.1 Sinocyclocheilus rhinocerous | reverse complement strand
GGCTTTCAGCCTCACCCTGCTTCATTCTCCTATGTTAATAAATCATTAGCTCATCCATGAACATGATTTCTGCCCGAGTCCCGTCGGATTGCGTCGGCTGTGGGGATGAAGACCACAACTCGCATGATTCCACACTCAGTCACGGCGTCATCAAACTACGCCGTTGTGTCTTTGTTTATTTTGAATACGCGCCCTCTAGCGGCGAAATCTTACATACTGTGCCTTTAATGTTATATTTTCCCCCGGTTTCACAGACAAGGCTTAAACCGAGTCCCAGACTAAAATGCATGTCTGAGCTGTTTTAACTGAAAGAAACTTGCACTGATTGATCTTAAAATATGTCAGTGCCTTTGTTTTGTCTCAAGATGCACACCAGTAATGCTTTTTCTAAGGCACGTTTATAAAAACAACTTAAATGTCCTAACTGAACTATTGCTTAATCCTGGCTTAATTTAAGCCCTCTCTGTGAAACCAGGCCTTTCATGTTTTATTATTTTATTTTACTTTTAACTGATTTTATTATATTTCTATATGATTGTTTTATTTTTATTTTATTTGAAAATGTTGCATAGAAAAATGCATCCGAAAAATATTCTGCGCTGATCATACTGGCGTCTAATACCACATTAGAAGCAATCTACTTGCTGCAAATCCATTCAATATTTACAGACAACATCATCTTATAGTGTGTGTCTCGTGTCTTGGTTGTTATATTCACAGTAAACAGAGGGTAAACAGAAGCAGAAATGTTGACTCTTTTGGCATTGGGCAAGAGGTTAAGTGTCTCCGTTGTAATGAGAGCCATAATGAAAATCTGTCCTTGCATAGCTGGAAGAAATCACTCTGCATTTAGATGTAATGTTAAGATGTTAACTTAGTTCCAGCCACATGTCCGGCATCTAACTTTAGCCTGAAATATGAAACAGTCACAATAAAGGAGCTATTTATAAAAGCTGTGCTCTTTTGGGGGCAGTGAGTTATCTGGAAATAACAGCATTACATTACTGAATAAGAGCTCTGAGCTGTACTTTTGTAGCAAGTAAAAGCTCTTTTAGTGTAATTGTTCAAGCGTCCACCTTCAGCTCGTGGTTTATGTGTATTTGGCTGTCAAATCTTTACTGATTTTTATAAAGTAAACATAAGAATAACTTCAATATCTCCAGATGAACACTTACTGGACTGAAGCAACATAGCGTTACTTGGTTCTCCATCAATCATTTTTTAGAAAAATCATTGAGTCTCAAATCTGATCATCAGGCTTTTGAGGAATGTTTATTTGTTCATCTCTCAATCATCATTGCATTATATCGTTTGATCATTTAAATCTCATGTTTTGTGAGTGACGACTGATATTTATAGCATTTTATGTAAGTATCTGCTTTAAAGATCTCATTGGTTTACATTACAAGGATCAGAATTTCTTCACTTTTTGTCCATATAAATATCAGCATCTGCACCAAATTCTTATTTTTGCTTACTTTGAGTCTCTGAATAAAATTGAGCTGTTTTTTCTCCATATGTTCACTGTATCCGACTATCTGAGCCATAAAGCCTGATGTATCAAATTTTAAATATATTTTTCTGACTATTATTTCATATGTCATGGCTAATGTTCATTCCAGCCGCCTTGCCTCATAGACTTCTGTTGTAAGTGCATTACTGTAAACACAATTTTCTTTAGTCTTCATTGATCTTTTAAAAAGTACAAATAATTTATATATATATATGTAAAAAAAAAATGAATGAATGCATACACCTTTAAAGGGCCTTCACACAATTACACAGGCGACAACACCTGCAAGCCGTTCATTTTCAACAGAGTTTATCAGAAATGTTGTCAATATAATATGTTTATGTTATGTTAAACAAAACAGACCACACTTTTTATCATTTACAACACCGAAATACAAGTGTGTAGGACCCAGAACCTAGGTGACAGCTGTCAGTGAGTCCTTGCCTTTCTTTACTCTGTAAAAAATATTCCCTCAAATAACAGACACAATCAGACTAAAATGGTCAGAAAGGGCTCTCAGATTGAGAATGAAGCTCATATATTTGTAGGACTTTACTGCCATCTTGTGTCATAATTGAAATCTTTATTGTGAGGAAGTTGTTTTAGTACAGAGTTTCCCAAACTGGGAAAACTTCAGAAGGTTTGAGTTGATGAAAAGCTAACCATTTAATTAAAGAAAGGTTTTTCAATCTTTTATATGTTAAGAACACCCAAATATGATAAACCTCATGCAAGGGACCCCATCCTAAAATGTAAAACCCATGTGTCATTCCTTGTACAAAGACATTTTATACTGTGAATTTATACTGTGGAAAAAATTATAAATATGCCAAAATATTATTTGGAAAATAAGTTTATATTAAGTTACATTATTCGAGTTGTTTATTATAGTACTGTACTATTAAGTCAAATGGTTGTTTGTTTGTTTATTTATCTTTTAGCATTTTTAATGTTATTGTCTGAATCTACTTAATTTTATGAATTTATTTTAATCATATTTTATTATTATTAAAATTTTTACACTGTTTTTCTCGCTCGCAAGCCCCTTTTCACCTATTTGTAACTCAAATGACAAAAAAGTAAAAAAAACAAACTAAAAAAAAAAAATATATATATATAACATATAAATATTAATAATAATAATAATATAAAAAATTAGACCGTCCAAGTTTTAATAGCTTTTTGTTAAAGAAAATGTACAAAGTATTAAATTTTTTGAAAGTGAGAAAAGCTTGGGTTCATTTTAATACCTTATATTTATTTTAATTAAAATACTTGGCAAGTACAAGGATTAGATTGCATGTAAAATATAAATTTTCATATTGCTTTTCCAAAGTGATAAATCACGTCAGACAAGACATTCTGAAAATAAAGCTGGAATCTTTCTATATGAAGTCCACAGTGAACTGACAAAGTACCAATTAAATTTTACCATGTTTAATTTGATGTTTGTTAATATACTGTAAAAGCATAGATTTGTTCATATTTTCTTGTTATTACCCAAACTGAAAACTTAATTCGGCATTAGAATTGATTTAAGTAAACTTAGTTTTTTTCTCTTTGGACCTGGTGGGCCTCAATGGATTTGATATTGGTTTAAGTCTAGGTCTAATTCATTACAGGTTCAGTCCTCGTGGGGTTTGAACCTACAACCTATCAGTTACCAGCTCAGGTCATTAACCACTAGGCCACCTGTTCAGATCGCATCAGGCTGTGCAGCTCACAACCACACAATCCCCATTGCCTATTATAGAAGAGCTGCTCAGTGACTCCAGTAAACAGCTCTGGGAGAAGCAGCTCTGTGGCATTGAGTTTATAAATGTCAGCTCCTCGTGTGTGTGTATTAGCTGGACTCGGCTGGCAGAAACCCAGTGCTACTGTAGAGCTCAGACTCATCGCGTGTCAAGATGTTGTGTGGGTCGTAAACCGTCTGTGATGCTCGCGAACGTCAAAATGAGAGGATTTGCACCATAAATATTGGGAAGATTTGAAGCTGTTTGGAAAGGGATGCATGACAGATTATTGCTCATAATGAAGGATATTGATGTGAACAAATGCCTGACACAAGCATAAACTTGTAACATGTAATCAGTGTTTTTAATAGCCTTTTAGGGGCCTATAGATACAATATAATTTATATTATAATAAAAAAAAATAAAAAAAAACGGTTATTGACTTATATGATTTTATATTTATATAATTTATATATATTCTTATGTGTAATTATACATGTAAATAATAAAAAAATATGATAATGTGTTATTTTTATTATTATTATTACATTTTTATTGTTTTATGTTTATATATTTATAAAATAAATATATACTATAAAAATCGAATTAATTTTAAATAGTCTTTTGATGGCTTTTTTTAATTTGTAAATTTATTATAAAAATTATAAATTAGTGGTGCAAATGGCCCAAATTCACTGGGGGGACTCTAGCTTGGAGGGGGTAATATTGGTCATTTTAAAACCCTTTATAATCTATAATAACATTAAACTTATTTAATATTTTCTCTAAACCTTCTTGGATATGAAGACAGGCACCCTGCAATGGCCAAATTACAGATACGGTGTGTGTGAATTTGCACATGTAATTATTTAAGCATCATTAATGACCCCTTGTGTTTTAAAAAAAAAAGACTGATTAGTGAAATTTGAGAATGATTAGTAATTGCCTCTAATTGACCTGATTAGCTAAGCCCGCAAAACACTTCTTATTTAGGCAAGGCAAGTTTATTTCTATAGCACATTTCGTACACAATGGTAATTCAAAGTGCTTTACATAAAAGAAAGTAAAATAATCATAAAAAAATAATCACAAAAATAAAACAAGGAATTTAAAAACGTTGAAAATGATTAAAAAATTTATTTAAAAATAGAAAATGATTATACATAAAATACAGTGAAATTTAGTGGTACAGTATTGCATGATTTGTAGATTACCCACTAATGTTATATTTTTGGGTTTGGATTATTCCTGTTTTGCAAGTTTAAATAAATATTCAATTATACTTTAAACTGTTTGTATTCATTCTGCCACACATACACACACACACACACCTTGTAATAAATGTTTTTTTAATGTATGAGTGTATGATGTCCTCTGGTGGCAAAGACAGGTATCACAGATGAGCAAAACACTCATACACAATCCACTATTTTGTATTAATTCTGGCCTTGAATTTTTAATTTTAATTTTAATTTTGTCAGTAGCCTATCTGATGATCATTTGACTCAAGGCACGCTAGACTGACAGAAGGTAAAACAATCTGTGTTTTAATGTTAATACTCTTAATGTAAACTAGAAGTCCTGATATATGATCTGACGTTACCCTCTTGTAACCTCTGTTAAATCTCTCAGTGTGGGCTGTGATAAAAAAGTAAGAAAAAACTTCTTAGAACATCAGGAATAGGGCCTTAATGCTTTCTGGAGGCTGTGAACATTTATTTCATTATTTAGTGCCTCTTAGAATAACAGACTGATAGATTTAGCAGGCCCTCATCTCAGATGAATAATTTTGTCCAATTTACTGCTGCATATCAAACCTGAGCAATGAGTTTTGCGTGAATGTGAATATTTTTTTGTTTTTTTTGCTCTCCTAAAAGTGATGATTGAGTTTCCCTTTTTCCACAACAGCTGGATTTTGATTCTTTGCTGGCTGCACAGGGAGTCTCTGCACTAACGAAAAAATTAAATTTGACCATTATCATATCAGATTTGACAAATCAGTTCCGGGAGCTGCAGTGAGTCAGAAAAGGTAAAGAGTTATGAGAAACTATGATGCATGTCAGACCCTCGTCATGTTCAGCAGCGGCAGCCAAAATAACCTCATAACCAGCTGCTGTGATGTCTGTTCATCAAAGAACAAAAGAAAAAAGAGCTCTATGGAGTCATCTATATTTAATTTAGAATTTAGTGTTTGATAACTTTATTCAATTTCTGTATATTTCCTACTTACTGAAAGGCGCAGGTAAATATGACATTTATTATAATGGGTTTACGTGAAGATTATTTTAAGTTCACTTAAATTAGAAGTTGTTATTTTTTAAAGTCTAATAAATGTTAAATCTGATAGCTCTCAATTATACTGTAATGTTGAATGGCTATAGTCAGTGGTTAAATATTAGGAAAAAAAACTATTTCCTATAGACATCAGTAGTATTGTTATCAGTGATACTAGCCTTCAGTCATAAAAAAAAGATGCCATTAAACAAATGTACTATGTTTGTGTTGTTTCTACATTAATTTGAAGATTGGATGTGAAATTATAAAAGTATATTTAAAAACTTTAATGTTAGGTGGGATTAATTGCGATTAATTTCACAAAAAAATGTGTGATTAAAAATGTTTTAATCGATTGACACCACTAGTATAAAATAAAAATATAAATTCATAAAGTATAAAATATAATTTATAATAATAATAATAAGTTTTATTATTTATATTAACTGTAATACAATGTAATAATGTTTTATTTATGTAATTATATTATATTGTTATATATGTAAAGTATTTATATCAAATCTAATATATAATTAAGATGCTATATTATTAATTATTATTATAATATAAATATAATTATATATATAATTAATTATTATTGTTATTCATTTCTATAATATTTTGTTTAAATGTAACATACACATATACACAATTATATGTACAAATATCAATTCAAAAAGTATCAAATATAATTAATAATAATAATGTATATAATAATAATTAATGTGTATATGTATACACACACACATATACATATAAAAAAGTCATTTCTTATTCTCATGCACTAAATACAGACTAATTTGTTGATATTTCACACTTTATTGCTTCTAATTAATGTGCTCAATGTGTTACAAGGATAGAGACGGTGATTAACTGTGATTGCTATACATATGACAAGAATTATACAGACTTAACGCTGTAATTAAGCGAACAGTTATTTCTGTGTTCCCTAGTTTCTTTTCCAGTACAAAACGCCTTTGAGCAGCTGGCAGGAATTTAACTGACCGTGGTTTTTCTTTTAAAGCTATAGTGAATTATGGCGTTCATGTGACTCTGAAATTGCTACCTTGAGGATGTTTCCCGCTTTGACTTATGTGAGTGTGATTGAGCTTAAATTGAGCCAGTCGCCTTGTGTGGCATTGCTAGCATATGGTGTTAATGGGGCTTATTTACTTATGAAAGTAACTGCAGGGTGCCAGGCTATATGTTTCTCCATCAAATTGTCATGAGCTATTAATCACAAACACAGGGTGGATGTTTGAGGGGAAGTCTTAGGCCTTCTTAGCTTCTAGCTACCTGAATCATAACATATCTGGTTTAATGGCACAGACAACCCCTTGAGTACTTCTTACCACCATAATATGCAATGCATCGGCCAAGGACTCATATTCAGTGTTTGTGTACTTGCGAAAATATGTTTCTGGCTTCACACCGTCCCTGTTAATGGTTTGTTGTACATTTGAAAGAGGATCCAGTGACCTGGATGCAGTCGCAGCGTTAATTGCTCGCCCTGAATGTGATGCAATTCAGTTTACTCTGTAAATGAATGAAGTAATCAAAGAACGGTGTAGCGTGTGCATTGTGAGGGAATTTCCCGATAGCAGCATGACTGTGGAGGATGATGGGCGTCTGGTGGAGGCTGCTGAAACGAGACACCCTCGGCTCTGCTCACCCGCGCGTTTTATTACAGCTCATTAAGACTGTGAATAACTCACTACCACAGTTCCATTAGCGAAGAGTGGACACCCTTGAGAAGTACACACACTCACACACACACACACACACACACACACACAGGCAAGGCAGATCAAACGGTAACAAAAATCTAAAGAAAAACAAAACAGAAACATGGACACTGTTTTAGTGTTTTTATTATTATTATTATTTATTTTTAACTTTTCATAAAAAAACATATTATTATAAATTATTAAATTATTATAAAAATATATTATTACTATTATTATTATTATTTATTTTTAACTTTTCATAAAAAAACATATTATTATAAATTATTAAATTATTATAAAAATATATTATTACTATTATTATTATTATTTATTTTTAACTTTTCATAAAAAAACATATTATTATAAATTATTAAATTATTATAAAAATATATTATTACTATTATTATTATTATTTATTTTTAACTTTTCATAAAAAAACATATTATTATAAATTATTAAATTATTATAAAAATATATTATTACTATTATTATTATTATGTTGCATTACAGCAATTCGTTTTTTGGAGAAAGTGTGTTTATTGTCAATAAATATCTTAATAAATGTCTTAAAATTATACTCTGTATTCTTTATGCATTACAGGAATTTGAATTTGGGGAGAAAGCAATTCTTGCAAAGAAATTAATTAATTAATTAATTTATCGCTGTTGTTAGTGTTTTATTTTATTTTGCATTACAGAAATTAGCTTCTGGGGAGAAAGTGTGCGTAATTGTTGATATATATTCTACAATTATACTTTTTTATTTATGCAATTAATTCTTGCAAATATTTTTCTTCTTTCCTTTATTTCTTTGTTGTTGTTGTTATTGTTTTTGAAAATATTTTATTTTATTTTTTGTTGTTGTTTTGCATTACAGCAATTAGATTTTGGGGGGAAAGTGTGCTTATTTGTATAAAAAACATCTTAATTATATTTTATATAATTATATTTTGTTTTCTTTATGCAATTAATTCTTGCAAATAATTATTTCTTTCCATTATATCTTTGTTATTATTATGATTGTTGTTATTGCTACTGTTTATTATTAATATTATTTATTTTTTTATTTTGCATTACAACAATTAGAATTCGGACTTTGCAGTAAAATTGTACTTTGCAATTAATTTTTTCTGCTTTTCTTAATTTCTTTATTATTGTTGCTATTTTTAATTGTAAAAATGTAATAAAATGATAAAAATAAATAAAATAAATTTCTTTAATTTCACTTTGATTTTCCATTGTGTATAAAATGTGCTATATATATATAAACTTGCCTTGCCTTCATTTTTTTTGAAATTTGCCTTCATTTTTTTTGAAATATGAGAAATATGGTCTAAATATGTTCTGTACAGTTTCCGTTGATATATTACAGTCGCTGTGTCTGAGATGATCCACGAGAGTTTTCGGCTGCTGGAAAGGTGAAACATTGACCCAGAATAGTTAAGCGGTCTGGTGCTAAACACATCAGCGGTGCTGCTCAGGTGGCTTCAGGAGCAGAGAGGAAACCATGGCTGTGTGTTTGCAGTTTTCTTCACTCTCTAAATCTCTCTCTCTCTCTCGTTTCAGGACTGAACTGTGATTGCCATTAAGGTAAGAAGGGTTTTCCCCTCCTCTTCTGCTTGTCTGGTGAGTGGTGTTAACATCATGGAGACTTTTGCCCCCCACACACCGTTATTTCCATGCTGGACCTGAAACCTGATACTTTTTGTTTCTGGAAAAGTGACCCTCATCATTTCTGCTAGACTTACGGCTCTTAGCATGTATAATGAAGACGAGGATTTTGGGTGGATGCATAAAAAAACACTTATTCACTTCTTTAGTTTTTATCATTTGGCCAAAAACAAATATGTGACCCTGGACCACAAAACCAGCCATAAGGGTCAATTTTTTGAAATTGAGATTTATACATCATCTGAAGGCTGAATGAATAAGCTTTCCATTGATGTGTGGTTTGTTATGATAGGACAATATTTGGCCGAGATACAACTATTTGAAAATCTGGAATCTGAGGGTGCAAAAAAATCTAAATATTGAGAAAATCATCTTTAAAATTGTCCAAATGAAGTTCTTAGCCATGCATATTACTAATCAAAAATTAAGTTTTGATATATTTACGGTAGGAAATTTACTAAATATCTTCATGGAACATGATCTTTACTTAATATCCTAATGATTTTTGGCATAAAAGAAAAATCTATCATTTTGACCCATGCAATGTATTTTTGGCTATTGCTACAAATATACCCCAGCGACTTAAGACTGCTTTTGTGCTCCAGGGTCACATATGTGGTATTGAAACATACTTTTGTTTAGAATTGGGCACATATTTCTGATTTAACATACTGTATTTTTAGCATGTATTAACTTAAACATGCTAAAAACAGATTAAATTCGATTTTATAGTTTTAAAAATATTATTTATTGCTAAAAAGTGTTTTTTTATCCTTAAATACATATTATATGAGCAACCATTAAGTAGACTATAGGCACATATTTCTAATTCATCATATTTTTTTTTAGCATATGTAAGGTAATATTTCAGCAATTTTAATTAAAATTTAAATATGAATTATTGCAATACATTGCATTGTTTTTAGCTTTAACTACATGTTATATGACCGACCAGTAAATAATCAGTAGGCACATATTCATAATTTAACATATTTTCAGCATGTTTAAGGTCATGTTTCAGCAGTTTTGAAAATGAAAATTATTTCAAAAATTACTTTTTTAAAATCTTTACCTACACTTTATCTGAACAACCACAAAGCAATCAGTAGGCACATATTTCTAACATATATTTTTAACCATATATTTCAACATGAAAATATTATTGCAAAAAATATGTTTTATCTTTAACTACACATTATATGAACAACCAAAAAACAACAGTATGCACATATTTCTAATTTAACAAATTTGTAGCATTTTTAAGTTGTTTTAACATTTTTAATTAAAATTAAAATAATTAATTTAAAAATTGCATTTTTTAAAATCTTTAACTACATGTTATATGAACAACCAGAACAAGTAATGATACTGATTTAAGTTTCATGATCTATAAGTACATTCCTCATTTGTAGGACCTGTTTTGACATGGCAGAAAAGCATTGTGGCATTGTGGTTCATTAAGTGAGTGAGATGTTGAAGAATTTGACTCATTCAAACAGATGAGGATTATGAGATTTTCTTTGCCATCATTACAGCTATTCACACGTTCAAGTTAATTGTCGGCAGCAGCTGTAGTGTGTTTGCATGACCACTAAGAGCAGCTTTTCTCACCCTCTGACAGAGATCTCTCTAGCGGCCCACAAGGGAACCAGCATTTCATTTACAGCCAGTCAAACAAACTACGTATGATTCTGCTTTAAAACCATTATGCTCTCCTGAAAGCTTCCCTTCTATACATGAAGCTATATATTGGAGTCGCTTGACCTTATCGGTCCCTGCTGTCGTATGAAATACTGAGACAAAAAGATTATATAGTATATGTATTATCTAAGAATATTTCATAGTTAAAAATAGCAGCGTATATATGTTCAGTGGGGCCCCAAAGTCTGAGACCACAATGAAAATCTGGGATTTATAATATAATTTAAACCTGGAAAGCAAAAGAGGATTATTATAAAATATTAAAACAAATACACTTTGTGATGTAAAGTTAAAAAGAATATTTTACAGATTCTGCAGTATTTCTAGATGCAGAAATGTGTCTCATTTCCTCTGAAATTACAGTGGAATCAGAAAATATAGAAATAAAATCTAGTACTAAAATAACAAAAATAAACAAAAATAAATTCATTAATAAAAATAATAAGCTTCAACTATTTGGACATAAAATACAAACTAATAAAAAATTATATATTTAAAAAACAAAACTAATAAAAATTGCAAAAGCAACAAAATTTTGACTTTATAATAATGCAATAGAAATATGTATTGCCTTTGTAAAAAAAAAAAAAAAAAATTTATCAAAAGTGATGGTAAAGACATTTATAATGTTACAAAATATTTATATTTCAAATAAATGCTGTTCTTTTGAACTTTCTATTCATCAAAGAATCCTAAAAAATTAAATGTATCACCGTTTCCACAAAAATATTGTGCAGCACAACTGTTTTCAACATTGATAATAATCAGAAATGTTTCTTGAGCAGCAAATCAGCATATTAGAATGATTTCTGAAGATCATGTGACACTGAAGACTGGAGTAATGATGCTGAAAATTCAGCTGCGCATCACAGGAAAAAAATTACATTTTAAATATTTCAAATAAATTGTGTTCTTTTGAACTTTCTATTCATCAAAGAATCCTAAAAAATTAAATGTATCACCGTTTCCACAAAAATATTGTGCAGCACAACTGTTTTCAACATTGATAATAATCAGAAATGTTTCTTGAGCAGCAAATCAGCATATTAGAATGATTTCTGAAGATCATGTGACACTGAAGACTGGAGTAATGATGCTGAAAATTCAGCTGCGCATCACAGGAAAAAAATTACATTTTAAAATATATTCACATCGAAAAGTTATTTTGAAATGAAATAATATTTCACAATTTTTACAGTATTTTTATCAAATAAATGCAACCTTGGTGAGCAAAAGAGACAAAGTTGATCACAAACTTTTGAACTTTTTATACACACATACATACATATATACACACACACACACACACACACATATACTGACTTTCGTAAAGTCAAAATACCATGTTTCTCTCCGTGGAACAGTGCTATCTGAGAAAACACAGAGTTTATATTTGTTTGTCCATCAGCAGACATGATAAACCCTCGAGATTTAAAGAGATGATTGAAACAGCAGGCTGCTGGCAGATGTTTGTTGTTGTCCTAGACTCTCATTACCTCTTAAATCTTGTTATTTTCCAGGCAAGACAAACTACCGGCCTGTTATGCACTCCACCAGCCTTCCCTCCAAAAATAATAAGAAAAAAAACTAACCCAAACACAAAACAAAGGCCCCGTTTTGGCAGCCTCATGGTTTATAATTGTGTGTTTAATGGTGGAGGG
>NW_015649565.1:0-2924 GCF_001515625.1 Sinocyclocheilus rhinocerous | reverse complement strand
GGGGGGTGTGCTGCTACCTGCGATGTGAAAAGACTGTATTGAGCTTGTGAGAAAGGAAGCACCAGGAATATCAATACATCCTCTGCGTAGATTTCCAGCAGAGTGTGACGTGCGTGTGTGGAAACGAGCTGCGCGGAGGATACTTTCCTTATTATGGATTTGACATGAACTTGGCCCCCGGCCCTGGGGAATGTGATGAATGCATTATTTGATCTTCCTGTCTTTGTTTACCTCTCTGAGGCATCAGCGAGCGGCCACTCACAACACGCCGTTAGTGCACGTCATTCGATTTTTTTAATAAACAGTAATCACTTCCGGCCCTTTTGATGGACTGCAGAAACGGTAAACTGCGACAATTATTTTTGGCTAAACAAAGGGACTGAATTCCTGGCATATAAAGCAGAAGAGTTGATGAGTTTATGAGCTTAAGGCAGCTACGCTGGGGAGCGTTTTAGCCGCTGACTGATGCGATCCTTGACATCTTACTGTATCTGTGAATGTGCAATTACCAAATAAAAGCATGTCTGCCTGACACACTTAAAATACACCGAGTATAAAAGGGTTCAGATAACTTTATAAATAAGGTCAAAACTGTACAGCCGACTTAGCATTTCTGGGACTGATTTCACATATTTTGCATCAGCACAGGGTTATTATCCTTAACTTAAACTAAAGCCATAAAAAAAAAATATTTTTGTTACTTGACATAAATAAATAAATAAACCTATTTTATTTCAGCTAGTTGCCAAAGTAAAATTTTCATTTAGTTTAATAAACTAAATAAGTTAATAAACTAATAAGCTAAAATAATAATAAACTAAAATAAACTAAAACAAATAAATAATAAATATTATATAGACATAAAAAAAAACTAATAGAAATGACAAAAACGAGAAAATTACAAAAACATTAAAAGTGAAAACAAAACATAATAATAAAATCTAGTACTAAAATAAACAAAACTAATAAATTAATATATACTATATAGATGTAGAAAAAACAAAAATGAATAAAAATGAATAAAAACTAACATTACAGCGAAAACAGAAAATATGAAAATAAAATCTAGTACTAAAATAAAAAATAAAAACGAATAAAAATGAATAAATATTATATAGACATTAAAAAACAAAAAAAGACAAAAACACAATATATTTGCTAAAACTTGCAAAAACAGAAAATATAAAAATAAAAAGTACTGAAATAACAAACAAAAACTAACAAATAAAACTGAATGAATACTATATAGACATTAAAGACTACAAAAACAAACAAACAAAAAAAACGAATAAAAATGACAAAAACACACAGATAAATTACTAAACCACTAAAACTTTAACTAAAATTAAAATAAATAAAAAGAAAAAAGATAAATATAAAAATTAAATCTAGTCCTAAAATAGCTAAAACTAATAAATACAAAATAAATATTATATAGAAATAAAAAAACTAGTAAAAATGAATGACTAAAACTTTAACTAAAATTAAAGTGAAAACTGAAAATGTAAGAATATTAACAAAAACTGTAACACTGTAACGTGCACTTGTGTATAGAGCTTATTGGTATCCATTTCAGTTAAGATACTTCTTTTAGAACGGAGCGATCTGCTTCACCGATGTCAGTTTTATACATTCAACCCAGTGACATAAAAACGCCTCATAAACGTACTTTTTTTTTTGTTTAGGGTCATTGTGGTTCTCAGGAAACCCCCTGATCTGCTGTTGTCAGGCCGAGCGGAGTGTTTCCTCGCTGTGATCCAGGGAGCTGTTGAGCTTCACTTGAGCTCAATGCTTCAAAACATAAATGTTAGAGCTGCTTCCTTAATGTGCTGTGCAGTGGAAGTCTCTCGCTCGCGGCCTGCGTGACCCGCAGCTCCTGAACCTCAGCTGCTACTGAGAGCTTTAACCCACGTTCTTACAGACCGGAAACGCTACAGGAAAACACGGCGTGTTTTTACTGAATGCAGTGGGAATATTTCAACTTCTGTCCTGTGCTACGCAATCTGCCTGAACACAGCGCCGAGTGCGAGTACACCACTTTCAGATATTGCATCATCTGTTAAAGTCAACAAAACAATGGCATTCGCAGTCCATTTTACTTTGGTAATGTGGTGCATTTCTGTAAAACAGGATGTGTAACAAGAAAAAAATTAGGGCGGGATTTGTTGTGCACCATCAGGAATTGATTGGATGGTAAAAAAGGGGCGTGGCTAGAAATAAAATGGCTTAATGATGTAATTGGCAAAGGAAAATCGTTTCAGAGCTAATATACTTTGGCCTAAATTTAAGATTTATGTTTTTGAATTGCATATAACCTTTACATCCATTTGGATTGCAGTTTTAACATGAACTAATAAACTTAACGTGATGCACATTTGTCAGTCATGCTATAACTGAAACAGGTCAGATTTCTGTAATAGTCCTAATAAACTGAATGTGTTTTCAATTATTATTATTATTATTATTATTATTATTATTCAGGTTTATTTGACAGGGACAATGCACATCAATAATACCAATGTGCCAAATGTGCCAGAATTAGCCAGAAGGCTATTTTGCATCTGCAGTCCCTGGACTGATGGTAAAATTGTCACCCTAAAAATTTAAAAGAAACAATCTATACATAATGCATACATGCTCTAAACTACATTTAAATTTATGCTATACCTAAAACATATATTTCTATCCCAATACAAAAAAAAAAAAAAAATCAGCATCCACTTAAAAATTACGCTATACATACAACAATACATAATGTTTTAACAATGTTCATACTTTTTAGCTGAATAAATGAAATTGTTTTCACAATAAACAGATTTTATGCAGATTTTAAGCAAATTAAATAAATGCATTTTGAAAATATGATTATTTAAATGAAATTAAATAGATGCATATAATTAATAAATTGTCATGTTATATATATA
>NW_015649564.1:0-730 GCF_001515625.1 Sinocyclocheilus rhinocerous | reverse complement strand
CCAGCTCTTTAACCTCCTGTCTGTAAGCAGACTCGTCTCCGTCCTTGATGAGACCGATGACTGTAGTGTCATCTGCAAACTTCAGGAGCTTGACAGAGGGGTCTTTAGAGGTGCAGTCGTTGGTGTAGAGGGAGAAGAGCAGTGGGGAGAGGATGCAACCCTGAGGGGTGCCAGTGCTGGTGGTGCGGCTGTTGGATGTGAATTTACCAATTCTCTCTAGCTGTTGCCTATCTGTCAGAAAGCTGGTGATCCACTGACAGATAGAGCTAGGGATAGAGAGCTGGGTTAGTTTGGTCTGGAGGAGTGTTGGGATGATGGTGTTGAAAGCGGAGCTAAAGTCCACAAACAGGATCCTCACATAAGTCCCTGTTTTGTCCAGATGTTGCAGGATGAAGTGCAGTCCCATGTTGACTGCATCATCCACGGACCTGTTTGCTCGGTAAGCAAACTGCAGGGGGTCAAGTAAGGGTCCAGTAGTGTCCTTCAGATAAGCCAACACCAACCTCTCAAATGATTTCATGGCCACAGACGTTAGGGCCACAGGTCTGTAGTCATTAAGTCCTGTTATCTTGGGTTTCTTTCGGACGGGGATGATGGTGGAGCGTTTGAAGCAGGCAGGGACTTCGCACAGCTCCAGTGATCTGTTGAAGATCTGTGAGAAGATGGGGGCCAGCTAATCAGCGCCGGTTTTCAGACAGGCTGGTGTCACACCGTCTGGGCCTGGTGCTTT
>NW_015649563.1:0-1411 GCF_001515625.1 Sinocyclocheilus rhinocerous | reverse complement strand
TGTAAGGCTACTGGGACTCACATCTCTGGCCTGTGATCTTTGTGATGCCTCGCCCCAGTGTCTGTGTAAGGCTACTGGGACTCACATCTCTGGCCTGTGATCTTTGTGACGCCTCATCATCATCATCCTTTCTGAATCGTTTTGGACTAAACCAGTCACTCTCTTCACTGCTTTTTGAAGTTAGAGACAGTGTATCTGTATCTAAGCTGACTGAAGATTGAGGTGTGGAAGATCCTGTTAAGGTTAAAACTGGGGTTAATAGATGTCATGTTAGTCTTTGTTATTACTGCATTTAGAAAACTAATTCTGAGAATTTTTAGTCCAGGACATTGGTTGTTGGAATAAAAAGATTGAATATGAAACTTGCCATTTGTTTACTTTTTTAGAAATACATTTTTCCACACATCTGCTACAATACACCAACACTACCTACAATATTTAAAATACTGAACATATTAAACACTACCAGCATTCATTCATAAATTGGGATACAGATGACATCATTCAGCAACTCCTGTTTTCACTCACCAATGTCAGTCAATTCATTTATGACGAAAACCAACCCACTGGTGGTCATTAGATCAGGAAACACGTCTTTATCCACCTCTGTACCAGTTTCATCTGTAACTGTAACTGCAAGGTTGTCTGGAATTGAGAACTTCTCTTTCACTGCAAAACAAAATATTTACCAATTTTAGTCCAAGTTTTATTCCTAATTTGACATAAGGCTATAAAAACATATAGATTTAATTATTAAGATATTAAATATCACTCACCCTCTGCTAGAAATAAATCAAAGCACGCCTCTGAGATTTTTACGAATTTCTTCTGATTCCGAAATTGTGCTTTGACAATCATTGTGATTAAGTATCTGAACTCCTGGCTTGTAGAGGAAACGTCTTACTGGTTTAGACTCAATTTGAAACAAGATTGTGTAAACTTCCACACTCTCCTCCTCATGCACTCTAAATAAGCGCGCGCGTGTCTTCAGCTATTGTATCCGGAAAGACTGCAATACAGTTTTGCGCTACGTACAGCGCCGCAATGGTCAAACCTATTTATTGCCGATACTTATATTAGTTACGTTACATTAGGCCTTTACATAAAAAAATATCTGTTGACAATTATTTTAATTTATTTTTTTTTGTCCACTAATCGTTTCAGCACTACGGATCCGGCTAAAGACCTATATCCTATTTCTACCCATATTCCACGACTTTGTTAACAACGAACACAAACACATATTACAGTTTTTTGTTCCTTAAAAGGTAACTTAACTGAGTGCTTTAATTCACTACAAAAATGTAAACTAATCACGTTTGACACAAATCATGTAATGCTGCTCAAACATTGATATTAAAAACGTAAGTTACCAAAGTTCAAAACCATGACTGTCTCAGAAGCATGGTCA
>NW_015649562.1:90056-105933 GCF_001515625.1 Sinocyclocheilus rhinocerous | reverse complement strand
GGTGGTGATTGAACGGAAGTCCATGGACAGGATTCGTGACAGTATATTAGTAGGTCCTTCATGATAGTTCGTGTTTTGTCTCACAACCAAAGAAAACATGGAAAATATCTGATTTGATGTGCATTAACACAGATGCAAAACCTAAACCAGATTTGTTTAAAATAACTCCATACATACCAATATATTTTTTTTTCAATGAAGATTTGTGGATGTTTTTATTCTGAAAGGCTCTTGATTAATAATTATAATTACCCTGATTTGATTGATAGTTAATGATTGGTGGTAAAAGTGTTCTGAAGAAGCACAGAAGACAGACAAAATGAAAACTCAAAAAAATATTATTTTTGTATTTCTGTTTGGTTTTATCACAGATCTAATCATATGGTATAATTGAGGTTTATAGAATGTGTTGAAAGTGTAATGTGGAGTGTTATAAAAAAAATAAAGCTCATTTGATAAGCATTTAACACTTTAGTTATACCAGTGAACAATGAACATTAATTGTTGACAAAAATATTTATTCATTATGATTCTTATTCAGTTCATGTAAATATACAGTACTGTGCATGTGAAAATTCTCATAAAATAAGAAAAACTATGACAAAAGCAGTTTTATTAAATTCGATTTTGTTAGAGTTAATTGTTGAAAAAAATCTGATGTGGCATTGTGTTTCACTTCACAGCATTTTTTTCACAAGTGTCTAAAACTTTTCATAGCATTTCTCCATGCATCTTGCCACAATTCTTATAGGGTCACATATTTAACAGTGTCATTTTCTGAACTCTCACATTCCTGCTGTCATTGTGCCTCAATACATTGTATAGTTTATCATCACTGTCAAGTACGTCAAGAATGCAGATCTTCCAGTGACGTCCTCACTCTCACCTGAAAGAGAGAAACAAATGTAAAAAATACAGCCTCACATAAATTTGCCATTCAAATTTCATTCATATTGGATTATAGTCATATCGGCATAAAAAATTTGGTTTTGTGTGTTTCCTTTGTGGTTATATTAATCAAATTGAACTCTTTGGCACACATTAGTTGTATATCTATTCGTGAACAATATTTGAGAGAAATAGGCCTTTTGTGTACATAGAAAAAGTCTTAGATCTTTGAGTTCAGCTCATGAAAAATGGGGGCAAAAACAAAAGTGTTGCGTTTATAATTTTGTTCAGTGTAGATATGTGTCATCTAGATTGCAGTGGCATGTCAGCTGATGTTTGATGTTTTGCATTCAAGGCGTGGAGTTACTGTGGTGATACTCAATACCAGGATGCTGGTAATATAAACACTGCCAAATATCCCAAACCCATTTCTCTACAGACTTCTGCTGCTTATCAACTGATGTGTTATAAGGAATTAATTAATCATATTTGGTAAAGGATGTCATTTTAATATTAACAAACATAATATATAAGTAAAACCAAATACATTTGAACACAACATGAAGAAACACAAATCATAGGAGCATATGGGTGGTCAACCTATCGGGCCGTTTCTATTAATGAGGATTTTTATCTTTACACTGTCTATGTGACAAGAAAACCTTTTATTTTTCATTACAGAGGAGAAGCAGTGTTGAGAATGGATGATGGATGGATGGAATTAAAATGTATATTGCTATTTATCATGACTGAACAATTAGAGAAAATGATGTACCGATAAGCCTATCATTTAGGATTCACATTTTCAGATTAATTGCCATTTACCCATTTATTGCAGGGAAGTGTGTCTCTTTTTGCTGATTAAACTAAAAGTATAATATCATTTGCAGGCAAGCCTCATAAAAAAAAAAGCAAAATTATATCATATTGCTTCTTGCACATATGGTGGCAATTTGGAAATAAAATGCAGGGTGAGTGCTGCTAAAAGGTTAATGTAAACCTCTTTTAGTTCTGGTTTCCGATAAAAGCATGGAGATGTTTGTCCCTTCTGCGGTCTTCGGGTCATTTCTGAGCGGAGAAGTTTACGTTTTGAATTTTTTTAAATCACAGCTTCATCGGAATGGTACGCCACAATGCAGCAAAAAAGTACTCAGCAATGAAGGGGTGAAACTCTAAAACATCAAGAGTGCAAAACAGACACACCCACTCATACACACTCACTTACACACACTCACAGACACACATGCACAATTATACACACTCAAATGGAATAACCATATATCCAAAATGAGTCAGAAGTCTGAAATAAGAGGTTGAAATCAGACCCAGAAGGATTAAACTCTTGTAAAAAATAAATAGTCACACTCTTGGTCTTCGGTCAAAAATGACCGACCATAGGAAATGAATGGCAAAAAAAAAAATTCAGAGAATTTTTGTGTGCACAATCTACAAATCAACCACAATGCAGCAAAAAAGTACTCAGCAATGAAGGGGTGAAACTCTAAAACATCAAGAGTGCAAAACAGACACATCCACTCATACACACTCACTTACACACACTCATAGACACACATGCACAATTATACACACTCAAATGGAATAAACATATATCCAAAATGAGTCAGAAGTCTGAAATAAGAGGTTGAAATCAGATCAGACCCAGAAGGATTAAACTCTGATAAAGCATTCCTGTTCATTTTTGTTACATTTTTATAGAACTGTAATGCTTTGTGTAGCAAAATGCTTTCTCTGTGTTCAGGTTTGACTGTAGTAGTAACAATGCAAAAACTGACATTTCAGATCAACATTTCAAAAAAATATATATACTGTATATACAGTAAACCTTGACAAAACGTAGTCTTTGAGAATGTCTTAATATACATTCAAGTTCACAACTTAATATAAGTAAGCAATTGTATCTAAAAACAACTAGGGAATTCACAAGCCTCTCTATAGAGTGCTATACAGGCATTTAGTGGTTACACCATGAAATTACTAGAATGTTTTTCTTTCTTTGCTCTCACCAGGTGGCGCTAATCTTCAGGTGTCCGGTCACTTTTGACCGTGAAGACCATGAGTGTCACTGTGACTCCCAAATGAGGAGCGCACAAGGGTTGTGTTTCCTCCTGGACAAAGAATCCAGCCATGGGAAGGAGAGGTCAGCTACTGTAGAAGAACCAGCAGGCAAATCAGCGCTGATGACACTTTTGTGAATAAACAGACGGCAGTATGTTCAGCGCTTTCACAGTGTATTCAAGCTGACAAACAAGTGGCAACAGTGCTGGTGCTATCGCATGATTTCCCTTACCTCAGGAGCAGCAAATGCTGGCACATAATGTTAAACATAATGCAAACGTTGTTTATACCAGCACTGATGACTGTTAATAACATGAATAGCAACTGCAGCAAATGTTTAACTGAGCAATAGAGTAGAGCCATTGCAGGGCTATCGCCGTGCAGAAGCATCTCTGGTGCCAATCATTTAGTCAGCCATCTAATATAATGTTATTGAACACTTGTGGCCCTACACCATCTCAGTAGGGCCACAACAGTTTAAGATGAATGCTGAGCAACAGATTTAGGATTTGACTCCTCACGCACAGACAATACATGTGGTGCAAGTGAGGAAAGTTTCAAGTTCTAAGATCTAGAAAAGGTATTCAGTGAAGACTATCCAAATGCCATACAAATGTCTTGAATAGACACCCAAGCCCATGAGGAGGCCATAGCTCTGGTGGAGTGGGCTCCAACCCCAATAGGGTATTCCATGTAAGCTGTATGACAAAGATATCACATCTGTATTCCAAAGGGACAGTCTTTGCTTAGGTACAGGCCTTTTGAGTGGCTATTGAAGGACAAAAAGCCAATCTGAACTGGGCAGAGTGCTCAGTGTAAAAGCGTAGTTCATACATGGAACAGTTCTCCACGTTCAATCCTTCAGGGGGAAAAATCCAACAATGTTATGACCTGGGCTCTAAACAGTGTTGAGAGCACCTTTGGCACGTAACCCTACTTGGGTTTAAGAATAACCTTACAATCATTCGCCATGAATTCCATGTAAGCACCTAAAGTAGACAGCACGTATAAGCTATCTTCAGTGAGAGTGCTGTATATGAAAGAAGTCAATGGGGTGGACTGCAAATGAACTGCAGCGTGTCAGCTTGCCACTCGGACGAGGGCCTTGCTGCTTCAGAAAGGGTTGCACTTTGGCCAATAAGTCTTGGGTCTCACAGCTGCTCAGGTTTTCTGCTAGAGGCTGAGGTGGATCTAGAGATTTGCCTGGTGGGACGTTGAGTCGAACATTGAGTTGAAGAGGTGAGTGATGAAGTTTTGTGTGAAGACAGCAGCTGACTTTAATGAGAAAATACCATTCAGTATGCCTATAGCAGTTCAGAATGCATCTATTTTACACGCTTGAACATCATTGGCCAGATGTACTTCATGCTTCAGTATTTCTCAGAGAAAGGAGTTCCCCAGTGTCAGCTACTGAATCTTGAGAGAATTAGCAACTGTGTGAGCCTTTTATTTTTTGCTTTAAATGTCATGTTTTCATAGCCAAAGAAGAAATATGAATAATAAGAGGAAAACATATTTAAATTTAGTTAGAAAAATGGGTCTTTATAAATAATAATAAAAATGTTTTTCACAATAAAAAAATGAGATCTAATTAAATAATGTCTTGATCAAGGAGCTCAACCTTTACTTATGTTATAACATTTTACTTTGCGTTACATTACATTGGCGTGAAAATACAAAAAAAAAAAAAAAAATTGTTAACACTTCTGCAAGATTTCTGACAAAGAGCTCTTAACGACTTTTTTATTTAATCAGAAAACAGCCTACTTTCCTCTGTGGAATTGTTTTTGTTGTTGTTGTTTTTCCGATCAGGTGGTGCAGTTCCAGCGTCTACCAGCAGGGTCTAAAAGGAAGCTGTTAACCAGCCTGACTCCCTGGTTTCTAATACTAATAAACTTGACATATTTCTTTCTTCTGATGCCTATCCATCTCTCTCGCTATTTTTATTTATTTTATTTTTTTTGGAAACTCATGAAAACGCAATCGTGATTTTGTTGTTGTTGAAGCAAACTGATGGAACAAATAATATTTGCTGTAGTTTCCCGTTCACTGCAATAGATTTTTTATTTTTTTTAACCCCGTGGTTCTATGACGACTTCCGCTACAGAAAATTTCTCACAATTTCAGTTTTTTTTGGACAAAGTTTTATTTCGTAATATTATGTAATATATATATATATGAATTATATCGGGGCACCATGATCTTCGGGTATGTTCGTGATTCCTTAATGAAATTCTGTTTTCACAAAACGAGACGTACTTGCCACACATTTCACTTCAGATCTGCCGCGATACAAGCAAAAAGTGATCAAGTTCACGCTCGTATTTGCATTCGGCCTGGTTTGTTTTATTACTTACTTAATCTAGCATTAATAAACCACCCCTGTCAACATAATTAATGCATTGATCTCGATTTGATTAACTACTGCGTTACAGGTTAATACCCAGATAAATAGCTGAAATTCTTTCTTTTTTTTTTTTTGCAGAATCAACAGCAGAAAAATTAAACAAAACCACTGAACAAGAAAACGAAGGACCAAAAACACAGTCAGATCGGAGAAAAATATTGATCTCTGTTTTTACTGTATTACTTGCATTAACTGTCATGTCTATAATAGCCTGTTTCATGTTTCGCAGGAGAAAAAGATCTCAGGCTGCCTTATAGAAGGAACAGTGGCAAACTGAAAGTTAAAAAGTTTAAACAGACTCATTTTCTCTCATTTTATGACTATATTGCAAGTTAAATGTTACCTTTAGCTGAATTTGTAGGACAGCTTTTATTGTTTCTTTCTTGTGCAAACTACTGGTAAGGCCTGTTGCTCCTCCAGTGTCAGCGACCTCTGAGCAGCACGTTTTTTCTGAGTTCAAAGAGTTCATTTTGAAAGCATGAAAGGCACGTCATGAAATAATCGTATTTTGTGCTGCAGCTCATGCCACACTCACAGGTGCAGTGTGAATCAAGTATTACACTGTTCTGTATTGTTATACTCTTGTTGACAGAAATCAATGTGCACTGTTTGTTCTTATTGCATAACAATGAGATCTTTAAACACTATATAAGGAACATTTTTTGCTGTCGATCCTGTCAAAAGTGGCATTCACAATTCTGTACCACAAGTGTTCTTTCTTCATGTTGTGTTTGCCAAAATAAATGTGTTTTGTATTCTGTATGTATTTAATGTTTGTTAAATGTTAGAATCTGATTCATTCATTCCTGATTACACATCAGCTAATTTAATTATTTGTTTACACACAGTGTGCTCAAGGTAAAATATCTATACATATCTGCTATACGGCTCTGCAGACTGATGTCAGAAAGAGTGTAATTATTTACTTGATCTGCTGTACTACAGTTTAACAGGGTGTGAACTACAATGTATATTATGTCTATTAAAACACATGTTAGAGTTTCATGAGAATGTAAAAAATTGCAAAGAGGAAGCCTATTTACTTGGGCAAGGTTAGTGAAGCCATTAATCTTCTTAAACTCAAGACATTGCCAGAAGTGGACAGTTTATTTTCTGAATTCTACAGATAGTTTGCTCAATTTTGCTCACAGAATGTATTATAAAAGCTTCTCTTCCCCTGCACTTACTCGAGGCCTTATGCTGCTCCCAAACCCAATATATCTTCATAATAATTATTCCATTTAAGCCTTCGTTTTTTTTTTTTTTTCATCTGGATATTGTTATTTCTAAGAATATGAAGAGTAGACGTTTGGACAGCTTTTCTCCTGTTATGGAAAGAACAGGAACTAAATCTGTTCTTACATTGAAACTTCTCTCAAGTGCAAAATTTGCTTTCTAAACCTAAGAGACTCGTCTGGCTTATTCTGATACTTCTCTTGATGTTGATGTTCAGACTTTCAAAGCTTAGTGAAATGTCTTAAGACACATTACGTTACAAAATCTGTAGTTATGAAAAAGCCAGTGTTATTTTTTTTTTTTTTTTTAGATTTCTTCTAATAATTATACATTTAAAAAGGGGCTGGATCAAATAACACATACGTACACAATTTTGAAATCAATGTATTATGATAACTGAGCTAAGAATAGTATTGTTTTGGTCAGTCAATTTTTTTTATGATGTATTATATGATGATATAATTACAAAGTTGGGGAGTAACTAGTTACATGTAACGGCGTTATGTAATTTAATTACAAAATAAATGTAACTGTAATCAGTTACAGTTACTAAGAAAAAATGTGTAATTAAATTACAGTTACTTATGAAAATATATACAGTGTTGGGGAGTAACTAGTTACATGTAACGGCGTTATGTAATTTAATTACAAAATAAATGTAACTGTAATCAGTTACAGTTACTAAGAAAAAATGTGTAATTAAATTACAGTTACTTATGAAAATGTTAACGATTACAAAGGGGATTACATTTGAATATTTAGGCTACACACATCCACATGAATGTGTATGAATGTGAGATTTCCCGGCCTGAAATTTTTTTCCCAGTCCGCCCCTCGTGGAAATTAATGGTGCAGACATGCGGCTTCATTTACTACACATAGGCCTACTGAAGCTTGCGGGTTTTTTCAGCCTCTGCCACCTCAATATATGAGTACATGAACACATAAACAATCTCTAGAACTGCTCTGAGTCACTTCATGAGCATTTTACTTATTTTGAGAAAACTATCGTCATATCATATACAAAGAGACACCAATGTTTCAGGAGTTTAGTACACAGAATAGGACACATGCTTATTAGATAACCGTATTTGAGTTGATGTATATGCTTTTATTTATTATTATTTTTAAATTAACTATTTTTTCCAAACCATTGTTAGATGCAGTGTTTCCTGTAGTTATGCAAAGATTTGGTTTCAAAAACAGTATCAGTAAACTATTTCTTATGATTTTAAATCTGCATTGAACTTCAGATCAATCTCAAAGTAAAAGGCGGTACTAAAGTCTGATTTTGTGGTGGATGTGTTCAAATTTGATCATCTTAATTCAAGTGATGAAGGATTTTGAAAGTCTGACAGTGTTGAGCACTACTGTAAGGTTAACCCTGCATGGTGTAAATGTTTGAAAATTATTAACAGTTGCAAATAAACATTCATTAGAAATTTTGAAAAGTAATCAAAAAGTAATCAAAAGTAATCCGTTACATTACTTTAATAAAGTAATTGAAAAAGTTACACTACTATTACATTTTAAATAGGGTAACTTGTAATCTGTAACCTATTACATTTCCAAAGTAACCTTCCCAACACTGCATAATTAGCATTTCTAAAATACTTAAATGCCTCCCTACAGAGGTTTATTTCTACAATGATGACTTCTGTGATTTACTAACTGAACATTCGTTTAATTTGGTTTAGTAAAGTAAATAACTATAGAGACTCTGGAAAAACATACAATATAAAAGAAGAGTTGGATGTTACTTAATCTTATTTTGTTGAAAAATTTCAAGAAAGATCTGTCTCATACTTGTTTTCATCCTGACAGACTGTACAAATGTTGTAAGAGACTTGAGAGAGTGTGATATTTTAATGCGATGGGAGGAGAGACTTTAACAAAGTGATTGTACAGTCAATAGAACTGGATGAGTAGGTCAGTTGACATGCATGGTATGTTCTTTTTTAATTACAGCCATGCCGGCCCTAGCTAATAAGCGAAATATGCGGTTGCATAGGGCCCCGTGGCCACCAGGGGGCCCAATGTCAGGGTTCAGTAATACTTGGAAATATTTGAAAATAAAAGAGGAGGCACAATCAATCTGGTGCAGAGAAGTGGAAAAAGAGGAAAGCAAGTGAGCAAGCTTAAGGTAAGTGATGGGTTTTTAAAGTATTTTGTTGAAATGGCAGTTGCTGGATCATATCTTATCGGTTTAATCAAACTCACCTGAACAAGATAATCAAGGTCTTCAAGATCACTAGAAAGTTACAGGCAGATGAGTTTGATCAAGGTTGGAGCTAAACTCTGCAGGAAAGTGGACCTCAAGGGTCAGAGTTGAGAACTTCTGTGTTTTAGGGAATTAATGAATCAGATTCAGTAAAAGATGTACAGTTTTAATACTAACGAAAACAAAATAATATATAAATAAAACTAAATATTTAAACAACATGAAGAAACATATGCCATAGTATGATAAGGATTCCCCTTTCTAAACTATTAATGAGGCTCTTTTTCTCTTTGCACTGTCTATATGAGAAGAAAACCTTTTACGTTTCATTACAGAGGATAATAGGCAGTATTGAGAATGGATGGATGGAGTTAAAATACATCATGTTACTTACAATGACTGAACAATTAGAGAAAACGATGTACCGATAATCCCACACATTTTAGGATTCACATTCTCATGCTAATTCATGTCATTTACCTGTTTATTTCTCACATAGTTGTGTCTCTTTTTGCTAATTAAAACTAAAGGAATAAGACTCATTAGCAGGCCAGTCTTATGAATCTCTATTGAGATTGTTGGGGAAAGGGGGAAGCAACCTTTAAGTTATTTTAATTTCTCATTAAAATTTTTAAATAGAAGCATGGTGATATTTCTGAGATATGTCTGAAATGTGTTTCCTTCTGGAGAAAGAATCCAGTCATGGGAAGGAGAGGACAGCCAGAAGCAATGTACTTTTTTTTTACTCTATTTTTTTTTCTCTCGCTGAGCAAAACTTTTGCGAATTTAACTACGCAAAATTGGAATATCGCATAAAACATTTGCGAATAAGCACTGTTTCCATCCAATTAGTCAAAGAGAACAAAATCATCACTTCCTGATAAACTGGCACTAAATATCACTAAGAAAAGTTGAAGCTACTGAATATAATAAATTTCATATAATAAATGACTTGTGCCTCACAGCGAGCAGAAACGTAATAAGTGCGGTCATTGCTTTCAGAGGTGAATGCTGCTGTTTAGGAACGCAGTCATGCAAGATAGTTCTGGGAGGCAATTATACAGAAATACTTTGATGACAGACTTTGCTCGGGCATTTAGGAAAGACCATAACAACATTTCAGATGCTGTGCAACAAGCGGTCCGCTGGTTGGTCAGGTTATGCCGTCCCATCGCACAAAGTCACATGACATTTTTGATGAGCATGGAGGAATTTATTCGCAAAATGCGTTTCCACCTCCCATTATTCACATTTAACCCTTTTTTGCACAAGTCAAAAACCACCTCAAGCGAGTGCAAAAACTTTGAGAATTAAGGGATTTTTTCAGAAATTTGGCATTTCCATCAGTGGTTTCTGATGCGATACTTCAAAATGCGCATAAAAAGAGGGTGATGGAAACATACTGTAGCTACTCTTTCAATGAAAACTAATTCTATAGCGGTTAACCAGAGCACTGCAATTACTTCTCATTTACTAGAACACAATCAAATACAGTAGCCGTCCTCACACATTGTATGCCTGTCCTCTGCGCTGCATTTTATTTTTTTCTGTGCCACCACAACATTACAAGCACAGGGAAGAGGAAACATTGACCAGAAGAACCAGCAGGAAAATCCGCGATGGTGACACTTTTGTGAATGAACAGACGGCAGCATCATCAGTTCTTTCACAGTGTATTCAAGCTGACAAAACAAATGGCAACAGTGCTGGCAATGTCGCATAGTCTCTGACAAGATTATGACCTGAGCTGTAAACCGTGTTGAGAGCACCTTCGGCACGTAACCCTTCTTGGGTTTAAGAATAACTTTACAATCATTCAGCATGAATTCCATGTAAGCGCCAAAAGTAGACAGCACTTTAAAGTCCACCACTCACTTTACAGAAGTAGTAATTAGTAGTAATTCAGCTGTCAGCAGTGGCTCGAACAGAGGCTCTGCCAGAGATTTTAGGATCAAGACCAAGTCTGAAGTGAGCAATGTGGAGGGGTGAAGGGGTTTAACCGGCTCGCTCCCCTCAGAAAGCTTATCAACAGGTGATTGATTTGTGAATGAAAAATCATAATAGCAGCCACATACACTAGAAGAGGGTAGCACAACTGCCGTAAGAAACTGTAAGAATGACAGTATTATTGACACGGGACAATTCACCAGAACTTCACCATGCGTTCTGCACCAGTCCACAAACACTTTACACTTATGGGCAATATTGGTGCCTGGTAGAGGGAGTCTGTGCCTCAGTGATTGTGTTCAGCGCTCGCTGTGGCACAATCTCTGGTGGTGATGGGCTCTGCTGACCAGCCAGACATGCAGGTTCATCAGTTCTGGTCTTAGGTGCCAGATTGTGTCCCACGCTTGGATGACCCTTCTCAGTGGTATGGTCAAGAACTTTTTTGCTTATTTATTGAAAGTCCCAAACACCTCAAGTGATCAATCAGTTTGAATTTTGGGAGGTTTATTTGAGTATTTGAATGAGGATAATCTGGCCAAGATCATGCAATACTCCAAATAATTCAGTACACACAATCTTAAAGGGGAAAACCATGTCCACACATTTTGTGAATGTGCGTGAAGCTCATGACAGGCCGAGGGGCAAGATAATGAATAAGTATGCAGTGCCTTCAAAAGTAAATCTCAGAAAGCACCTGTGATGAGGAGCTATCTGTATATAAAAGTAGTCAATGGGGCGGACTGTGAATGTAGGCTTCTGCAGTTTGTCGGCTTGCCACTTCAGAAAAGGTTGCGCTTTGGCCACAAAGTCTTGGGTCTCACAGCTGCTCAGGTTCTCTGCAACAGGCTGAGGTGGATCTAGAGGTTTGCCTGGTTGAGCCGAACACTGAGCTGAAGAGGTGAGTTGTGGAGGTTTGAGTGAAGACAGCAGCTGACGTCAAGGAGAAAGATTTACTATTTCGCACATTTGAATATAATTTTCAGTGTAGTTCACATTTCAGTATTTCTTGGAGAAAGGAGTTTCCCCATAGTGTCAGCTATTGATACAGTGTTAAATGTATATTTATGTACTGTATGTCTACACTCACAGAAACTGAAAATCTCAAGAGTCTGAACATCTTGCAATGCGATTTTGCAGGGAAGTTGTCCTCATCAATATTGAACATATATATGTTTGATGTTATCATGGCATGCTTGCAAAGGCAAGATAATTAGCAACTGTGCGTGACCTTTTTATTTTTTTGTTTTACATGTCATGTTTCCAGCACGGAAACGTAGGTGCGCTCAGCTTGAAGAGGCCTTGCGCAGACCGATTTGCGTACCATCTGGACATTGGTCGCCGTGATTTTGCCAAGTAAGACATGTTGCTGGATCAACATCTTTTGATGATCCTGGATCAACATTATTGTCCAAAAATATAGACTTGGGGACATGGGGTAATGTCCTCATAAGTCACCTTCTCCTTGTAATACCTATGTCATGGTCGCTGTGATTTTGCCAAGTAAGACATGTTCCTGGATCAACATCTTTTGATGATCCTGGATCAACATTATTGTCCAAAAATATAGACTTAACCCAATCCCTACCCCTAAACCTAACCTTACCCATAATTTATTGCTAAAATCAGTGTGAAATGATAGCTGATTAACAAGGGTGTAGAAGCACCTAACCCTGATTTTAAGCCCAAAACAGATATTTCCTGAAAAGTTATACCTCAATTCTGATTGGTTGATTGGAAAGTTGTTCCAGGATCAACAAGGATGTTGATCCAGGAATGTTGTACTTGGTGAAACCACACTCACCTCTGGACTTTACGCAAGGATTTAAAGGGATAGTTCACCCAAAAATGAAAATTTGATGTTTATCTGCTTACCCCCAGGGCATCCAAGATGTAGGTGACTTTGTTTCTTCAGTAGAACACAAATGATGATTTTTAACTCCAACCGTTGCAGTCTGTCAGTCGTATAATGCATGGCAATGGTAACAAAATCTATAGGGTGTCCCATCACACACCTGCCTGACTGAAGATCCAGACTTTTCTTCACTGTTGAGCCGCAGCGTTTTGCACATTGTGTTTAGCTTGCCACGTATAAACTGGAGGCGACGTCCAAGGCCAGAGGGACCCAATGGCACGCTGTCAATAGAGTGAGTAATGTGTTGTATTTGTAATGTTATTGCAATGAAATCTCTGTGTCTCTGTAGTAAAACCATGGTTAACCATAGTTTAAACATGGTGCCTGTAGTACAACAGTTGTTATACAAATGGAAGTAAACCACTAAAAAACATGGTTTTATTACATCAAATCTTCCTTTTATTTGTTACTTTTCGTAAAGGGCAGCTTTACAAATAAAAAGGACACATACAAAAATCTTGTTCACATACCTCAGTTGGATGCGGAAAAACCATAGGCACAGCTGATGGTTTAAGTCGTACGTGATCCTCCACCTACATCTTGGATGCCCTGGGGGTAAGCAGATAAACATCAAATTTTCATTTTTGGTTGAACTATCCCTTTAAATGTTAAGCGGAGTATCCAGACGACCTGAGGAGGGCAGTAATACGCCAGTGATGCGTCTAGCCTGCCGCAAATTCTATAAGAAGAAGAAGATTTGCGTACCAAAGTACCGCGAGACCTACACAGACCTACACGGCATATACAGAAGACCGCACTGTATGCTTTCGACTCACTCTCGCGATAGTTTGATGTCATAAACCTTTCGGTCTGCGCTACACTTAGCACATACTTTCAGTTTCCCTACAAGTAGCATTTTAGAAATAGTATGTAAAATAACCATTATTTATATCGGGGCACCATGATCATCGGGTATGTTTATGTTTTTTAGTGATATTCTGTTTCTTCAAAACGACTTGTAGGCTACTTCCCACACATTTCACTTCACATCTGCCGCGATACGTGAAAAAAAAGTGATAAAGTTTGCAGGCTCGCATGTGCATTTGACCTGATTTGTTTTGGGCTCTCGCTCAAACTAGCATTAGTAAACAAACATTTTCATCGTCATTAATGCATTATTCGTGTTCTGATTAGTTAACGAGTGATTAATACTCAAAGAAATAGCGGTAGCAGATCTATCCATTAGAATTAGCATGTTTTATGGCCTTTGTGTCCCGGTGCATGTGCGGTTAGTTTTTGTTGTTGTTGTTTTAATGTCAGTTTGACTGGTTGAGTCTTAAAGTGCTTTCAAAATATTGAAGATTTTACCAGTATGGGAGGATGGGTGAACATGCTTAACAACAACATTTTCTGCTGAAACATAATCAGAGTTTAGCATCTACAGGATAATAATGCAACAGCCAGTATATTGTTAACATAAATTGTAAAGATTTAAGTTTTAAATTGAAGCATTTTGACAAGTTAGTGACAAACATAATCCAGTTAACCTGAATCCTATTTAATGTTTATTATATAAATATTTTTAATTGAAAGGATAGCAAAATAGCAATAGACTATTAATTCAGATTGAATAATTTCACTCAAATGGTCTTTAGGTTATGATGAATGATGAAAATTTTATTGAATAATAACTCCATGAATTATTATAATTATTATAGTAAACAATAAAAACAGCAGCAACACCTTGCCACAGTTGTGAGGGGGGCATCTTACCCTAATCCTATCACTTTAATTTTCCACATCAAAATAAAAATATTGAAATATTAAGATACTTTTTATTAAAATAACCAAGTCTTAAGTCTAAACAGGGTTTCATTACTTTATTTGTACTTTAGTGAAAAACAGTTTGTCCACACTGAATGTGACAAGAGGCCTGTTGCACAAAGCCGGTTTCGGGTTTTCAGGTAAGTTCACGTTTAGTTTGAGCAAACTCGGAGTTGTCGGGATCAAGACGGTGGGTTGGTTTTGAGCGGGTTTCGTCGCCATGGTAACTTAGACTACACGGCTCCCCTGCTATTGAGCAGGTTTTATTCTGTGTTAGAGATCGCAAACACAAACTGGACCAATAAACTGTGAACAAAGTGACATGAATCTAACGCAATAAGCCACCCCCCCTTATTTCTCGCTTCAAATTAAAGCAGTTTGCCTTCTCAAAATTTAGCTGCAGCAGCAGTGTTTATTTCTGCCTTGTAAATGCATTTAAATACATATTTTTAATAACGATGACATATCTTAATTTTCAACAGAGCAGTGAATTGCACCGACTCGCGAGAAGTGAATCAAACCGATGATCTCCATGTTCTGTGTGATTGGCTGTTTGCTGCACTTGTCACACTTTCAGCTGCACGCGCTCTAGAGTTAATCACAAACTCTGGATCAACCCTGGAGTTGACAGAACGTTTATATCTATCTTTCTGAGCCCGCTGAACCTGATCTAAACCAGGTTGGATTTGTTTGGTTTTGTCAACTCTAAACCTACTCTGAAACTGCTTGTTCAGCTGGCTTCATGCAACAGGCCAAAGGAGTCACGTGACACAATCAAAATTTTATCTTAGTCTTAGAAAAGTATTAAAATTAGCTTCATAAACCTGTAGAAACCATGTCTGTGGTTAAGAGAAATATTAAAGGTGGGTGGGGCATCTTGATCATGCAAGAATCAGTGCTGCTTTCACGGGTTTCCTTGTCGGAAATTGGACATGAACGTCATTTCAAGTTGTATTTACAACTGGGAAACTGAGATTATTTTGATACCAGAGTTTCTGTTGGGTGTGGCCTAACTTTAAATATGGTGTAGAAAGAAACCGTTGTAGTACTGTAATGTTTTATTTGTTTTTCCCACAACATCTATATTGCTTTCTCCTGGCATTTTAGTCATACAGTCATGTATATTTATATATGTAAATATACAGTCATGTATATTTACATATATAAATAACTATTTGATGCATATTGTATGTATTTAACACACTGAAAATGGCATTTATTTGACCTAGATTCAAGAATCATCAGCCAGTTGAAAATCGGCTTAAATAAGATTTCACCAAGAAACAGGCAAAAGTGAACTCATGAATGGGCCGTACCCATAGACTGTAAAAAAACATGGACGTAGTGTCCGTGATGTCACTCGTAGGGTTCAGAAGCATTTTTGAAGCCTAAAGTGGGCGGAGCCGACTGCCGCCATCTTGGCAGC
>NW_015649562.1:85294-89606 GCF_001515625.1 Sinocyclocheilus rhinocerous | reverse complement strand
GGCATTTTAACAGGGGGAGTCTCCCTTTTGGAGCCAGCCTCTAGCGGTCAGTCGATGAATTGCAGTTTTAGTCACTTCCGTATTGGCTTCAAGCGAGAGACCGGGAGGTTGCCGCTTGGCCGTACCTAGTGTTGTCACGGTACCAAAATTTCAGTATTCGGTACAGCACCCCCACTTCCCGCGCCTATGTTCCTACAAATTAAAGGTCACTATAAAGTACTTAAAATTACAACAAAATTATCTGGCTTTAATGATAATTACAATTTACACATGATTTATATAATTATAACATGAATATATTATTATTAATCCATTACACACAAGCACTTTTATTTGAACAATTATTATAAAGCATTTATTTTAAATGAAAATTAATGTATACAGATCATAAGTAATATAAATAAGCGGTAGAATCAATAGATAACGCTTTAAAAATGGCTACATGTGACCTTACATGTTCAAGTTTCTATCGCTATATATTATCTATATTAACTATAGTAAACTAACTTCAGAAGGTTCATTTGTGACTGCACTAATAGAGCCAGAAAATTTCTTTTATTTGTAATATTTCATGGACAAGTACTTCAATGTAAATGCGTTTAAATTCCTTATATTCTTTAATCTTTTATCCTTTAACAAAAGAGTTTTGAATCTCGTTGGCTCTCTCGTGTGAAGTGAATCACACTTGCTTTGTGTTGCAAGGCATGTGATTGGCTGTTCGCTACTGATATCACTCATTCATGTGCACGTGCTCCACAAACTCAGAATCAAGGCCTGAGTTGACAAAGAAAGTTGATGATCAGCATCATGGTACCAATAAAGACGGATTATACTGTAACTCTGAATTTGTTCATCTACCGTCATGGTACAGGCCCCTGTTCTTTCCAACAACAAAGCACTTGAACACGACAAACTCGGAATTACAACTTCAGAAGTGGGAAGTAGGAAGTTTCAGATAGCATGTGAAGGCAGCACAATCCCATGACCTTGGCATTCGTCTCATTTGAAATTCAAATCAGTTCGTTTTGAATGTAGACCAGCAGGCAAATTCATTATTGTTCTTTAATTGTATAAAAACTCATTATTGTTCTAAGCTGATGTGCATTATTATCAGCAGTCACTTTCCATTGTGCTTTTAGTGTTGTAAGAGTGTTGACGTCATAGCAAGTTAGAGCTTTTCTAATTGTTGTGATCACTGGTGATCAGTTCTGCTCATCTTAAACAATGTCATGATACTGGTTGAGATTAAAGAAGTTAAAGGAACTTGTATTTTTTTTTTCTTTTTCTGCAGTTGCTGCTTCATCTGTGCCTTTTTTGTGCTGATAAACAAAGGTGAGCACAAAACAAACTACATTCAAAAGTTACTTTTATACCACATGTATAAATGCCAGACTGTGTGTTTACAATTAAAGTTTGTGTGATTTCAGTGTGTCTGCAGGTCCCAGTAGAGGGTTTTATTGGTGGTTCTGTTGTTCTGCCGTGTTCTTCAGCTGAACATGATCTTAAACTTCAAGATATTAATGTGCTTTGGAGGGACAAAGGCAGTGAGACCGTTTATGATATAATTAAAGGTAAAGATTCAGTAGAGCGACAGGACCCACGATACAAGAACAGAGCTGAAACTTTCCCTGAGGAGTATGAGAGAGGAAACTTCTCCCTCAAACTCATCAATCTTAATCACACTGATGCAGGAGAGTTCAACTGCTTCATCACACACTCATCTGATTCTAAACAGGAGACTGTATGGCTGTTCATTAATGGTGCGTAAAAATAGTTCATTTATGTTTGAAGTTTTAAAGGTGCAGTATGTAACATTGACAGCTAGCGGTTGAAATGTGTACTTCAGCCCAAATTAAAAATATTGGAGAGATTTGTTTCTCCCGTCCCCTCCTCCTCAGACTCAACACTCACGTGGGTTGGCAGATTGAGGAAACGCAACAGGAACAAGTGCAATTGACAATGGAAGGCGACGTATGTTGATGAGTTGATTTGCCACTGGTCAGAGAGCTTTTTAGATGGATGCCAAGGCTTTTTAGGTGGGGCAGAATCTGTGATCTTTGATCCAGTTCGTTTGCTCCCATGGCTGTATTATGCTGTGTTTTCGACCAATTGGCAACCTTGGCTGTCAAAATACTATTGGATAAACTGTGAGTGGGCTGAATCACAAAGCCCAAAACAAAAACAGACATTCTGACATGGAACACACATTTCAAAGCGGAATAACTGGCTGTAGCATTGTTTTTCAGAGAAACATATGTGTGAACTTAGCATATTTCTTAAATATCTGCAAAAATATTATGGTATTTCTATGCATTAGTGCAGTCAAAAACTTACATACAGCACCTTTAAAAACAGCCTGGATTCCAGTCTGAATGCAGTATGATTCATATACAGTATGAATTCTAGACAGATCTGTTGTCTGTTATCACAGTGCAGTAATGTTTTCTCTCTCTTTCTGTCTCTCTCTGAACATTTGTTTTGTTGCAGATTCAACAGCAGAAAAAGGAAACAAATCTACTAAACAAGAAAACCAAGAACCAGGAACACAATCAGACTGGATAACGATAGTATTGATCTGTGTTTGTACTATATTCATTCTATTATTTGCCGTGTTTATTGCCTGTTTCATAATTCGCAGGATAAGAACTCAAGCTCCATATATAGGAGGAACAGTGGCAAACTAAAGGGTCTGTTGCACACTGCAAGTGTCAGCAGCATCTGAGCAGCCTGTATTTTCCAGCACCCATGCTAACAAATGGAGTGTTCACATCAGAAGCAGGAGTGGCACGTCATGTACAATCACATTTTCTGTTGCAGATTATCTCTCTTGATATACTCTTGCTGAAAACAATGTGCACTGTTTGTTCTTATTGTATAACAGAATGAGATCTTGAAACAGGAAAATTTTTGCTGTCAAATCCTGTCAGTATGTTGCTGCCTTAACAGTTCTGTATCGCAAGTGTTTGAACGAATAAATGTGTTTTGTATTATGTATTTCTTGTAAGTTAACATTAGAACTACACATTTACCAAACCTCATTCATTATTTCCTGATTACACATCAGCCAATTTAATTATTTCTGTTTACACAAGGTAAAACATGGTGCTCATGGTTGAGATAATAATAATTATAAAATTTTAAAGTTTTTAGTGTCTTAAGAATGAACAAGATGCTATAATAGATCCCAGTCTGTTTTTTGTCAGGCACATTTCTGATATGAATACTGATAGATATTGTTTCTTTGTCAGATTTGATTTTAGATGTGACCTTTGTTTTGTTTTTAGGCATATGTAAAACATTTCATTTTTTTGAGCAGTTGTACACTGCTGTTCAAACGTTTGAGATGTTTGTTAATGTTTTTTAAAGTTTTTATGCTCATCAAGCCTGCCTTTATTTGATCAAAAAGAAGAAAAAAAAACAGTAAAATAGTGAAATATTGCTATTTAAATAATGTTTTTCTATTTAATATACTTTAAAATATAATTTATTCCTATGATGCAAAGCTGAATTTTCAGCATAATTTCTCCAGTCTTCAGTGTCACATGATCCTTCAGAAATCATTCTAATATGCTGATTTATTATAAATGTTGCAAACAGTTGTGCTGCTTATTGTTTTAATTATTTATTTTTAAACCTGTGATACTTTTTTTCAGGATTCTTTGATGAATAAAATGTTAAAAATATATATTTCTGAAGGATCATGTGACACTGAAAACTGGAGTAATGGCTGATGAAAATTAAGCTTTGCATTACAGAAATATATTATATTTTAAAGCACATTAAAATAGAAAACTTGTTTAAAATTGTAGTACTATTTCACAATATTACAGTTTTTTTCCCCTGTATTTTTAATTTTAAAAAATGCAGCATTGATAAAGTAATAAAAAACATTTTTTTAAAAATTACTAATCCCAAACTTATGAATTTGATGGATGGATGGATGGATGGATGTAATAAAAAAATCCATGTGAAGGTTAAAGTGACTTATCTGGATATTGTCATGTCTAAGAATATGAAGAGCAGATGTTTTGACACCTAAAAGAACAGTAACTAAATCTGTAGGTATTTATATATCTGGATCCTGATCCTTAAGTGAATATTTTCTTTGAATGATGTTTTATATGTTATTGCTGTTGTGTCTCTACACTGTCATAACTTGACTTCAGTTTATCGTTACAGTGCGAGCAGCACAAGAATGCATATATTCCATTTGCATTCTCATTCATGAGTCGTAGCGAAACCGAAAGGGAGAGAACTGAGAAAAAAAAACAAAAAAAACGGATATAGTCTGAATTTTCCTGTGCATTTGCCT
>NW_015649562.1:80047-84818 GCF_001515625.1 Sinocyclocheilus rhinocerous | reverse complement strand
ATTTTGTATATATTTATTTATTTATTTATTTTAAACCGGCTTAAATAAAAGAACAGACTTATAATGCATTTATTTGCTTTGTGTTGATCAAGAATATGGAAACTAGTTACTCATATATTAAAAATATATCTTGTTACTAGACAAGCTGTAGTTCTGATTGACTGATGATCCGATCTGCTTGATCAGAACACGGTGATTGCATGTTAATGCCAAGTGTAAACGCAGCTAGTTGTGGGGATTTTTGGAGATGGTCCTCACTGCAGAACACAAGATCCAGGGGGCGAGGTTGGATCCAGATCCAACTCCTCCCACCTTACATATACCTAAACCTACCCGTCTCCACGCCCTGATCCCTAAACCCACCCTTCAGTGTCACATGATCCTTCAGAAATCATTCTAATATGCTGATTTATTATAAATGTTGCAAACAGTTGTGCTGCTTATTGTTTTAATTATTTATTTTTAAACCTGTGATACTTTTTTTCAGGATTCTTTGATGAATAAAATGTTAAAAATATATATTTCTGAAGGATCATGTGACACTGAAAACTGGAGTAATGGCTGATGAAAATTAAGCTTTGCATTACAGAAATATATTATATTTTAAAGCACATTAAAATAGAAAACTTGTTTAAAATTGTAGTACTATTTCACAATATTACAGTTTTTTTCCCCTGTATTTTTAATTTTAAAAAATGCAGCATTGATAAAGTAATAAAAAACATTTTTTTAAAAATTACTAATCCCAAACTTATGAATTTGA
Organism: Sinocyclocheilus rhinocerous; assembly: GCF_001515625.1. NCBI lineage: Eukaryota > Metazoa > Chordata > Actinopteri > Cypriniformes > Cyprinidae > Sinocyclocheilus > Sinocyclocheilus rhinocerous. Next base: position 84,055 of record NW_015649562.1, on the reverse strand, counting down.
TGGATGGATGGATGGATGGATGTAATAAAAAAATCCATGTGAAGGTTAAAGTGACTTATCTGGATATTGTCATGTCTAAGAATATGAAGAGCAGATGTTTTGACACCTAAAAGAACAGTAACTAAATCTGTAGGTATTTATATATCTGGATCCTGATCCTTAAGTGAATATTTTCTTTGAATGATGTTTTATATGTTATTGCTGTTGTGTCTCTACACTGTCATAACTTGACTTCAGTTTATCGTTACAGTGCGAGCAGCACAAGAATGCATATATTCCATTTGCATTCTCATTCATGAGTCGTAGCGAAACCGAAAGGGAGAGAACTGAGAAAAAAAAACAAAAAAAACGGATATAGTCTGAATTTTCCTGTGCATTTGCCTTTCAATTTTTGTTTGTTGTATAGTGGAACAGAAAATACTGTTCTGAAAAACTACAAGCTTGATCAGAACACGGTGATTGCATGTTAATGCCAAGTGTAAACGCAGCTAGTTGTGGGGATTTTTGGAGATGGTCCTCACTGCAGAACACAAGATCCAGGGGGCGAGGTTGGATCCAGATCCAACTCCTCCCACCTTACATATACCTAAACCTACCCGTCTCCACCCCCTGATCCCTAACCCCACCCATCTCCACCCCTAAACCTACCATCTCCACCCCCTAGATGTGGATCCAACCCCACCCCCTGGATCGTTGTTCTGCAGTGAGGGGCTACTGGATTTTTGCAGGTTACGTTGTTATGCCGGTAGGTGGCAGCAAGAGTCTGTCTTTATGAGTGAGTGAGTGAGTGAGTGAGTCTGTCAGGAATCAGTAATGTGAAATCCCTTTAAAGTCGGCATGAAATGGCTTGTCAATCTTTTCTTCCTTAATGTGACATATAATGGAATGGCTTTTTGAACAAGAAAAAAAATGTAGGACAGTACTTGATTTTGTCCATCGGGAGTCGATTTGATCAATGTAGCTTGCTATTGCTGTGATCTCATGTGAGTGACAGGTTGTCCCTCCCTCACACCAGTAAGCACATCATCAGAGAAGAGTAGAAATTTTGTTTTAAGAGGGAGGGGAAGTTACACTGATCAGCCACAGCACTGAAACCACTGAAGTGAGTAACACTGAATACATCGTTCCTATGGCAACTGTCAATTGGGTGGTAGATATTAGACAGCAAATGAACAGTCAGTTCTTGAATATCATGTGCTGGAAGCAGGAAAATGCCGAAGTGAAAAGCTGTGAGTGACTAAAATAGTGATGGCTAGGAGACTGGGTCAGAGCATCTCCAAAAAGACTAGCTAGTCAAAGCCTGACTAACCCGTCTGGTCCAATCACAAAGAAGAGCCACTGTAGCTCAAACTATTGACAAACCTAATGCTAGAAAGGTGTCAGAACACACAGTACATCACAGTTTTGGGGCTGCGTAGCCACAGACTGGTCAGAGTGCCCATGATGATTCCTGTCCACCGCCAAAAGTGCCTACAAAGGGGCATGAGAATCAGACTGGACCATGGAGCATGGAAGAAGGTTGCCTGGTCTGATGAATCATGGTGGAGGCAGTTTTATGCTCTGGCCAATGTTCTGCTGGGAAACCTTTGGATCTGGCATTCATGTCGATGCTATACCTTGACACCTACCTTTGGCAACTCACTTACCTACAAACCATGTACACGCCATGACAATGGTGTTGCCTGATGGCAGTGGCCTCTTTCACTTGAGAGTGTGTGAACCTGACAGGAAGTCAGTGCACAAGACTGTCCCAGGACGGAAAAATGCCAAAGTGCAGTACACATAATGAACACTAAATCTGCATCTCCAAACTGCTTTGAAGTGGTAGGCTATTTGAGGCTTTTGCAACATGTCTATGAAAACTTTCTAGTGCAATTTAAATGAATTAAATATTACATATATAACTTAGTAAAATGTAAAGTGTCTTCTCTGTGTATGTATCACTGTTTAATGTAGCCTGCTAAGTTACTGTTGGGGAGTTTCCTCCTTGCCTCTTGTGGTAGCTAAAGGGGCTGAACCATGTTAACCAGCCAAACCTTGATCAGTTTATCAAAACTCTTAACTTGTCTCCTCTGTCTATCTATCATCTATTTGTGGGACATTCATTGCAAGAGGTGGGACAGAATTAACATTTACTCTTTTACCATTGATCTAGCAGCAAATTACAGTATAATGTAATTGCGAAACAGAAAAGAAAAAGACAACACTATTTTACAGCACAAAAGGGGGAAAAATAACAATTAAAGGTTCAGTATGTAATCGACAGTGTCATGTCCATGATATGATGCTTCATAGCAACACAAGATGAGGTGTATATGTGAACTCTCTTCAGCCTTTACTTAACAGAATCACTTATACACACAAGCATAACCAAACAACCCTGCATGTGTTGAACAACAGACATACATAACAGAACAAAGATGTCTGCTATGCTGATGATATACAACATTTCCTCCACCCTTAAAAAAAGTACTAATTATGTCAGGACAAAAAAATGATCGTGCAGTGCACCATTTAACACATCCCCAAATTGGCAATGCTCCATTTACTTCTTTAATTTAACCACATAAGTGGAAATGGTCTTTCACTCATACGGATTTTGTTTATAGAATCTCAAACATTCAGCAATCAATAACAGTTTGTATGATAAATATTCTTGCATGACTTGAACAAGTTCTGCAAAAGTCTTCTCTGCAGGTCTGTGTGGGGCAGTCAAGCTACGCAAGAGATGGTATGATTTCCACAACTTGCACAGCTACATTTTTATCTTCCCTATATCATTTGCGGTAAAATACTACTGCAGTCTTTCAATATACATATTCCAATGCTCTGTGGAGCTATCAAATGCAGAATCACACCAAACACACAATCATAACCAAACAACCCTGCACAATGTCGAACAATATAATAGAACAATGCTGTGCTCCTATGCTGATGATATACAACAGACAGCTAGTGGTTGAAAAGTAATTCAAATTCAAAATATTGGAGAGAGTTGCTGAGGATACGCAATCTCCCATTGGAAGCACAATCATAAGCCATGTGCTCAACAAAAACACACAAGACTTAGAGTAGAGCACATGTTGAGTGTGCTCACAATGAACAAGACTAGACGAGCACACAGCCAATGAACAAGACCAAAAACCATCAAAACAAAACACAAGTACATGAAACAGGGTCAAAGAGCCCCCACCATGTGCTCACAACAAAAGACAAAACATGGAGCATGAGCATCTGGATTCCAACTAAGAACCAAAACCAAACCAGACAGGAGCATCAGGATCCAGATCCCAGCCTTCAAACACACACAACACACCACATGAGTGTCCTGAATAAAAGATTTGGAGGTTGAACAATAGTTAAAACAATTTCAGTGATCTGACAAATTTACCAACGTGACTTTAACATGATTAAATATCAAACGTGTTAAACTTAATGAAGTGATGATGGTGATGAGGAATTGGGTTTTGTGGTCAGAGCAAAATTGACTTTGACTTCCTTTGCTTGATGTGGGAAGGTTTTTTTTTTTCTTCCTGTCTTTGCTTCAAAGCTGCAGTAGATTCATCTTAAATGTTGTGTGGAGGGAACCAAGTTTTATAGTGTTAAGTGTTTTAACCACGACAACAACATGAGGATCATTCACCTTCAGCTCTGTGAGTTTATTACATGGTATCAATGTATTTACACGCTTTGTAAACATATAAAAATTCTAAATAGTTTTATGTTATGTGTCACAGGTTTTATGTGGTTCATCTTATTTATTTTTATCTTATAGATGTATTAATCTGTTGTCAAGCTGCAGGGGCAGAACTACTGACTGATCTGGGATCAAATGTGATCATAAACTGTGATCTTGATGAAAATGAGGTTTATTGGATTTTACTGAAAACATCAGATCCTCCGACAGTGATTCTACGAACATTTCCAACACCAATATCACCTCATTACTATAATAAAACTTTCAGAAACAAATATTCAGTGAAGTTTAAACATCATCTGGTTATTAAT
>NW_015649562.1:74113-79360 GCF_001515625.1 Sinocyclocheilus rhinocerous | reverse complement strand
AAAAACAAATAAGCAAGCCCAGCCCAGGTGACAAAAAGTAACGCAGAAGTAACGTAATGCATTACTTTCCATAGAAAGTAACTAAGTAACACAATTAGTTTTTTTTTTGTGGAGTAATGCAATATTGTAATGCATTACATTTAAAGTAACTTTCCCTTAAGCTACAAGAATACTTTTTGTGTGCAAAGAATACAAAAATAATGACTTTATTCAACAATTTCTGTAGGGGTAAATAAACTACAAACAATGAGAGAGAGACAGCATGATAAGGGTAACAAAAGTTGGTGTCTCGGGGCCCCATAACTGGAATTTGTACACGGTTAATGAAGTGATGAGGCTCTTCGTTATTGAGGTCATGGATCATTGTGTGTTAAAACAGTGTGGTCAAACTTGACTTCCTCTTCTTCATGTGTATGTCTTTCTTGTCTTCTCCTGCAGTGACTTCATTACACATTGTGGAGGGAGCCAGATTTTATTCTGAAGTGATCAAGACAACAACATGAAGATCATTCAGCTTCAGCTCTGTAAGTTTACAGATTATTAATATTTTTACCATATATTCTTTGAAGACTTTTATAATATTTTTTTTTTATTCTTCACACAGTGGTATTAATCTGTTGTCAGTATGGAGTGTCAGATCTACTAACTGATCTGGGATCAAATGTGATCATAAACTGTGATCTTGATGAAAATGAGGTTTATTGGATTTTACTGAAAACATCAGATCCTCCGACAGTGATTCTACGAACATTTCCAACACCAATATCACCTCATTACTATAATAAAACTTTCAGAAACAAATATTCAGTGCAGTTTAAACATCATCTGGTTATTAATAATGTGACTGCTGATGAATTAGGAGTTTATTACTGTATGAACACACGCACACCTCCAAAACTCAGCAACAGCACCAGACTGCACTTCACTGGTGAGTTCATTTGCTCCTTCAGTGATCTAGACATACTGATGATCACAGCTTATATATTAGTTATTAACTACCTACATTTTAAAATTAGGAATAGATCATTTTTGCAGTGATTAATATGTTATTTGTGGCATTGTTTCGACCAATGTTTATCCAAAAGACTTTCAATAGAGTTAAGATCAGGACTCTGTGGTGGCCAATTCATTCAAGAAAATGATTTTTCATGCTCATTAAGCCACTATTTCACAATTTGAGTCTGATCTTTGTAGTGTTATCTTTGTATTGTCATTCTGGAATATGTACATGGGTCTTCCGACATTGTTGTTCGAGAAATAAAAAGCTACACACTGCATCACTTAGAATTAAAAGAACTGTTGTCAAATACACAGCATGCCTGAAACATTAATCACTGCAATAATGATCCAATCCTAAAATCTATATTTGTATCATTTTCAGTGCTACAAATATGTAGCCATTGCACTAACAGTAAAATTTTTTACAGTAACAGACTGGACACTTTTATTACAGAACCAGCTCAACTAACTGTGTTAACTGAGTGTCACAATCATACAGTGACTGAGTATACCGAGCAGATTCAGACACAATGGAAGATTATTATCATCATATTTGGACTGATGAATGGGCTTCTGGTTATTGTGGTGATCGGTGAGATATTTTCAGCCATCTGTAAAAATTATTATATCATGATTTTAGTCAGCTGAAGTTAATTCAATATGTAAATATTCTTAATTCAGGCTTTTGACTGTTTTATTATTATTGTGCCATTTATGTGACAAACACAAATGCTGAATCTGAAACACTTTTTTTAGGACTAGTAAAGGTTTTTGTTGTTGGAAACAGAAGGTCTGAAGAACAATCAGAGCAACTCAACACTGATCTACAGCAGACGCAAGTTATAGAACAGCATCAGGAGCAATTACATGTAAGAATATGTGAAACCATCATCATAACTAAAATTAATTTCTGTCTTGATACTTATTGAGGATTCTTGCTGACCCATACAATAGCGTTCTATAACACTTCATTTTGGTTATTTTTTGTTAACTGCAGCTGAAAATACTAATATTGCTCTTTCAGTATGCCACGGTGGACTTTTCCAAACTGCGTAGAAATATTCGGTCCAGCCAAATCAACAGCACCTATGCTGCTCTAAACCTGCCGAAGTCATGAACACATGAGTATGACTGATTTTACACTTATATTTTTATTCTTGATGTTCAGCCATGAAACTCTGAGGAAAGGTCAGAAAAATACTGTAAAAAATGTCAAATAAAATAAAATGTTAAAAATCGACTACATTTGATATTATTCATATTTCATTCTACTTTCGTAAAACTGGTTAGAAGTCATTAAATTAATCACAATTATTTATTGAATTGGCAGTTATAGTTTTATATTTCTCTCTATGTGTATATCTGAAAGTACTCTAATAATGTGTGGAAAATATTACCTGGAAAATATTTACTTTCTATTAAGACACTTTTTTTCATTGTATAATTATTTTATAAAAAATTTTATACATAATAATAATATGTACCTGCTTTTGTATTTGGTGGGTCTTGAAATAGTCATTATATTTGCGGGTCGGTGGTATCAAAAACTTTGAAAAACCCTGCTTCAGGTGAAATGAGCATTTAAGAACGTTTATATTTACTAGTCTTACTGCTTCTCTGAAATAGCTGTCTTAAGCTGCATCTGGTAGAAATTTTGTGAGTGGTTGTAGATACATACATATACATACATATACGTATATATATATATATATGAATGGAGAGTGTGCACAATATTTATTATTTTTGTGAAGCCTGTTCAGCTGAGTTTTCATTGCTGTTGGACTGAGAAGAGGTTTGATTTTATAACATGCAAAGGACTGTTTGTCAAAATGGTTTAATTAATACCTGTATAAATTAATCTGTATCTTAAAAAGTAAGCATAATCAGTTAAATGATAATAAGATGGTAAAGTCTGTTAGTGTGAAATTTTGTGCTTGTCAACCTACTTTTCTCGAACTCAGCACTCATGTTTTTTGTTTGTTTTTTGCCTGTTTTAACAAAATATTAAAATCTACCTTTATTATGAAGTTGCTTCTTTATGAATAAATATGTTTATTTGTGTATGTTTTTGTGTGTGTTTGAGTATGTCATTCTTAATATTCTACGATATTCTAAATTGTTTAGCTGGTTATTATTAAAGTCCCCCAGTAATGAATTATACTTTCTAATGTAAATAGCATTTTACTTCAATAACAAATGCAAATAGTCAATGAAATTTCAATGTCATATTAAATAGTGTCCATATTGATGAATTAGAAGCTTGTGACTATATGAGCGCAGACATACATTTAGCAGCATTTCCAGATTAATCATAAATCAGTACAAATTAAACAAAAAAAAAAAGAGAGAAATAAAAGTCAAGTCTAAAGTGGTTCTTCGAAAATGGCCTGTCATATCTCATATATATTAATATGTATATATATATAACAAAATATGTATTAATTTTATATGCAAGTAGTTTTGTATACATTAATACATACTATGCAATTTCTTAAGTAAAAAAAAACAAAAAAAAAACTATGTAGTGTTATTTTCAACTCAACTAAACTGACGTGCTAAACCAAAACCAGAAACATGTTCCACTGGCTTTGACACTTGACAACCAACGACTCTCACCTTTGTCTAGAGTGGAGGTTTAACTGTGAAACAAGTGCAGTGTTTTTCCAATACCTTTATGTTTATGAAGTTCTCACAGTCGTCTTAACCTCAAATGGAAAGTATGTCTCCTTTGTTTGTTTACTAGACCCCCACAGTGCCAAATTAGCACTTGCAAAGTGTTAACGCAATCAAACCACATTCACAACTCTTAAGCTGAAGTTTTTATTGCTGTGATTGTCCAACAAACTGAAACTGGCAGACTCATTTCATATGAATCTGGGGTTAATCTTGAAATTAAAGAAATTATTGAAATGAAAGAAAGGATTTTACACAAATGTCATGCTAGAAGTGCTGAGAGAAAAAAGAAAAAAAGAAAAAAAGCCTTTTGGGGAAAAGCAAGTGAACATAATATGAACTATTGATGGCCTATTGCTGAAACCACAGACAATAGGGTGTTATGAACAGTGAAATATCCCAGTGCTTACTAACAGATATTTAATATTTATACAATATTTCAGTATAACATTTTATTTAATGAACTTATAATTCGGGTCAATTTTAAAACTCTGTTGCAATGGTTCCTTTTTGTTAAATCCACACCTCTTCTTTTTAAAATGTAATGTTTTTACAAAAACCCCTATATTTATTATTAGTTTCTTACATCTCGCATTTAGCTTGCTACATTCTTGTATTCTTTTGTTTTTAATTTGTTACTTCAGCATAACTTTGTGGAATCCAATAATAACCAACTGCAGAAACGCAGATCCATATGTCACAGTAGTCTGAGGTCAGCAGCACCAGACAGCAGTCTCAGACCAGTGTTAGGGTGGAGATTATAGCGTCATTAAAATGATTGTTTACCCAAAAATCACTCTCTGGCCATCCAAGATGTAGGTTACTTTTTTTTCTTGAGTAGAATGAAAGATGATTTTTAGCTAGAACCATGGTGCTTGGTGATCCATAAAATGCAAGTGACTACCGGTTTTTCAGAATTAAAAAAGCATATCAAGGAAGACAAATTACAGTCACGCCAGGTTCTTCCACCACTCAATGCACCCAATCACCCAAGTACTAACTAGACACTTGTTCATCATCAGCTCATTACTCTTCTAGCACTATATAAGCACACACTTCCCTCTGTCTCAGTGACAACGTTTACATGGACATCAGTAATCTAATTATTTACCTTATTCTGAATAAGACAATATTACAATTAAGGTGTTTACATGAGTTGCTTTTAGAATATTCCTTTCATGTTCCCATTTTACATGTTATAGTACATAGATCGATTAATGGCACACGTCATTACGTCACCATGCGACGCCATCTGACATCCCCTCCAGAATTTCAAATGTAGTTCATCTTCGTTATGATGCCATATACAGTTTTGGGTGTTTCATTTTTAATTTACTGAAAGCTTCAAGCGCAATTAATTATTTGTCATGCTATACATGTCATGCAAACAGACGACGGCGTTGTTGAAGCCATTCTTTTGTTTGCCATCAAACGGTTGAGCACTGCCGTGTATGTATCCTGTCGCAAAATGCGGTGAAAAGTCCTACACGACGGTAATAATGTGATTAAGGTGTGTACATGTCTATACTGCACTTCAGTAATGCGATAGATAGGAATACTCCACATGTCTTAATT